>NC_138221.1:16041405-16250641 GCF_964197995.2 Scardinius erythrophthalmus
TTGAGTCTTCTGAGGTGAGGAGAGCAGTTCAAGGTATTTCTCATATTTACACGCCATCAAACACACTTTATACAGTTTGATTAAGCGTCAGACTCATTTCTGTATTGTTTTCATCGATCACAGCGATACTTGTGCGTCTTTCTGGCGTCTTCCTACTGAAATAAACATTTAGTGCAACAGCAGCGAGCACGAGGAGTTCATTCAGAGCTGAGCGATTTTGTGTTCGTTTGTGTGATTGTTTCGTCAAGTCAGAAGTTAAAGTCAGTTTGAGATCAGTGAGGGGAGTTGATATGGGAATCAATCTCAAATAAATCGTGAAAATCAAATGAATCAAAAATCAAGTGTCACACTGGAACAGACGTGAGCCTATAATGAGCCATGAGACATTAAATTACTAATAAATATAAATAGCGTTTTACCCTAGGAACAACAGTGCAACTCTTTGGAACATAACTATTTCCTTAGTTCCCATAACTATTTGGAAAGTTGTATGATCATTTTCAATTTCTGTGCATGTAAATGTATAAGTTCTTTTTAAAAGGATACCCCACTTTCAAAGTGTTTCAAACCTCATGAATTTCTTTCTTATGCTGGACAGAAAGGAAGATATTTAGAAGAATGTCAGTAACCAGACAGTTTCTGGTCTCATTGACTTCCATAGTATATTTTTTTCCTGTCTGGTTACTGAAATTCTTCTAAATATCTTCCTTTCTATTCAGCAGTAGAAAGAAATTCATACAGGTTTGAGTATCCCTTTGATGATCTAACTATTTTATAGTGATTAATGTAGTTATCATAAGATCAAATTGGCTATATTTAGATTAATTTGGACATTATGCTGCTGTAATTATTTATCTGTAGTGGTTGATGGAGATGAGTGTGATTAGTGAATGTTTTGTGTTATTGATGTTTTATCCCTGTCATAGTGTGAGATATTTCAGTATTGTCTTTCAATGGAGCAGTTTTACAGGCTTTAATCATCTATCCTGACTCAAATAATGTGTTTCTAACAGCAAACACTCAGAATAAAGTGAGATGATCTGCTGATGATCCTGAATGGCTTGTTGAATGAGTGTTGATAGTCTGAGGCTCATCAATATTAACAGATCTGCTGAAAACACTCTTTATTTCATGACAATAGTTCCTGTTTTCACCTCATTTATTATGCTGATGTCTTCAGATCTCCTGTAAATTGACACTTAAAGCTCATTTCATTGGTGTCAGCAGACTGAAGGTAATTGTTGGTTACTATGTAGGCTACATTTATTCTTTAGTCTTTATGTGTTGAACTCTTTTTCTTATCATTATTTATATTCGGTTACCAATAAGTATATACAAAAAAAAACCTCAGTAACTGTTATATATTTTTTAGTTTGGGCAGATCAGCTCCTCCCACTAAAATTTACCATAGTTGAAGCCCCTCCCATGTCAATCACATCATCAGTGAAGCTCCTCCTACATCAGTCACATCATCAGTTAAGCTCCTCCCACTGCAATTCACCCATAAATACTGGAATATTCCCATCATCCTACAAAGTGAAGACGAGCATCAGAGCATAAGGAAGAGCTGAAATCTGCAAAGACTGAGTTTATTAAAGAGGACAGTGAGAACATGAGTGATCCAGAACCCTGCAGAATGAAACACACTGAAGATCCTGAAGAACAAAGAGGTTGGTGTTTATTCTTCATTCATTCATGATGCTGAAGAACATTCATGTTAGAAACATTCAAGCACTTCATCACTTTTAGATAAACAGTTAAACTATGAAATGGCTGCAAAAGTTTAATTTTTGTTTTTCAAAGAATGGTCAGTAAAGTGAGGTTTGAGAAATATGCATATTGTCAACATCGGGTCAAAGTAATTATAATTTTAGCTCTTTTATTTTAAAGTTATATCTGGTTCACATTTTTTGTTAAAATGTTTTTTATAGTTTGTAAAAAAAATGTGCAATAGACATGCTGTATCAAGTAAATGAATGGCAGACAGAGTTATAAGCGTAACCGTTTTAATAAAGTATTGATTTGGCACCGGTAGCATAAAAAACCCAAACAATACCCAACCCTAATTATTAATAGTTATAGAGATTAGTCTTCTTATAATATCTTTGGTAACAGGGTAGATGAATGTGGTCAAATTTTTTGATAGCCTGATTACAGAAGTCTCACCGTTAAAAGCCATGACCCAAACACACAATTATAATGTTCTATCATAATTGTATGTAGCCTTTGTGATAGACTTGCACTGCAGATGTTGCACTGAACTGTATTTTCCTTTTGGAAGTGATTCCAAACATATTTTAAGCAATTTAAATCTCTCATCACTCATCTGAAGGAAATAATCCTTTATGTATTGCCTATTTATGTCCCTGATAACTGATATACAGAACAAATATTTATTTATTGTTTTTTTTTTCCTGTTTTTGACAATTACAGCAATAGCATTGAACTATAAATCTGGTTAACACTCGTTTTCAATGCTGTAATTTCAGTCATTTCACTTTCATACAAAACCAAATAATAAATAGGAGTAAAAAAGAGTGCAAAAATAAATAAGTGCACGGTCACTAAAGCATCTTTTTTAAATAACACATAACATAAAGCATTGAAAAATAATTCAAACACATTAAAAAACATTCGAAACCACCTGAATAAAAAACATTGCTACTTCAATGTACCTTAGTGCTCTCAGTTGCATATTTTATTTATAACAACAGCATTTATATGAACATAGGCAAAATATGAACTATATTTCAAATGGAGAACATAAAAAATAAACGACAGGGAAGTCTATCAACTTTGCATAAATATAATCATTCGTTTTAAACCACAGTTTTAAAGGGTTTATGTGTTTAATAGGCTAAAGAGGGAAGAGAATGGACTATGCTGAAATATGAACTGCAATATGCATACATATTGAAAAATAAACAGAACAATGTTCTGTATCACATTATCACAATTACCAAGTCCATCTCATCTGGCATGTCATCAGAATTTTTAATGTTTTTGTCTAGATAGTAAAGAACCAGCTGACAGAGCGCTGTTTTTATCTGTGTGTTTACACAGAACTTAGTAATTAATAATTTAATGTTTAATAGCGAAATAAAGGTTATATGTTAATACAATAATAGGGAGTTTTAAATAAGAGGATCAGACTTTCAGCTTGTGAAATTTCTACAGACACTGTTGTCATATGTCACACTCTGTGGTGTTTTTTGTTAAGATAAATTCAATGTATAACAAATAATAATAAATCCAACATTTAATAATATACAATCTGCTCCACTGGACTGCAAAAATCTTGTGTTCTTGTAATTTAATTAGTTTGCCGAACTGGAACACAGGGGAACTCGCTTTATTTAACTTAAATTTTTTTTTTTTTTTTTTTACAGCAAAATGGTAATATTTTATAGCAGTTGTCTACTTTAATGTCCTTTTAATTCATTTTTTTTCTCGTTGTATTATTTTGATGATTTTTTTCTTTCACTTCAGATCTGATGGAAGAGAACGAGGAGAGTGAAGAACACTTGTGTCGCTCAAAGAATAAAAAGACAATTTTAAAGAAAAATAGAGCCAAGAAATCTTTCACCTGCACTCAGTGTGGAAAGAGTTACACAAGCAAGCGTAATGTTGACCGCCACTTGAGAGTTCATACTGGAGAGAAGCCGTTCACATGTGATCAGTGTGGGAAGAGATTCTCAAGCAAACAAAATCTTAAGCTTCACATGAGATTTCACACTGGAGAGAAGCTGTTCTCATGTGATCAGTGTGAAAAGAGCTTCTCAAGCAAACATCATATTGAGATACACATGAGGATCCACACCGGAGAGAAGCCATTCTCATGTGATCAGTGCGGGACGAGCTTCACACAAAAACATCATCTTAATTTTCACATGAGGATCCACACCGGAGAAAAGCCGTATTCATGTGATCAATGCAGCAAAACATTTCTTAGTGCACGAGACCTGAAAAGACACCTGAGAGTTCATACGAAGGAGAAGCCGCATTCATGTTCTGTGTGTGGAAAGAGTTTTTCACGGCAGAGTAATTTACATAATCATGAGAAAATTCACACTGCTGTAAAAGAGTACATGTGCTTTGAGTGTGAGAAGACTTTTATTACAGCACAATCTTTAAAACAGCACCAGAGAATTCACACTGGAGAAAAACCTTACAAGTGTTCACACTGTGACACGAGATTCAGTCAAATAATAAGTCTGAAAACCCATGAGAGGAACCACACTGGAGAAAAACCTCATAAGTGTTCACACTGTGACAAGAGATTCAGTCAGTCAGCAGATCATAAAAGACATGAGAGAATCCACAGCAGAGAGAAGCCGCACACTTGTGATCAGTGCGGAACAAGTTTCTCTTTTAAAACTCACCTGAAGCAACACATGAAGATCCATGCAGTGGAGAAACCGGATCAACACAGTCTGAGATCACAGTAAGTAGTTCATCTTTATGTGCTGAGCATTAAAGTCTCTCCTGTGTAAGTTAGTTTCCAAACAGCCATGATGAGCAACAGGATATATTGGTGGTTGCTTGCATTCTGCTTCACATTTTTCACATTATTATGAGATATTGAGTTAGAATTATAAGAAAGTATTTCATTATTATGAGAACATTTCTCATTATGAGATGTTAAGTCATTATTATGAGAAAGTTTCTAAGTCTTAAGTATGACACCATTTCTCATTATTGTGACTTCCGTATTTACATTATTTGCGCAACTGTGATGGAAACAGGCTTCCATACTTTGTCCCCTGGACATCATGTGACTAAACAGATGAATATAAATCAGCTTTCTGTTTCTAACATCTGCTTGTTATTAATGATTTCATGAATTAAAAACAATTGCTTGGCTTCGACAAAACCTGATTATCATGTTATACTGCGTGATCTGGAGATATTAAGTTATAGATGTCACAGTTCTGTTCACTTAGTTTCATTTTTATTGACTTTTAGTTTGTTTCCTCAATCACATGATCACCTTCGTCTTAGTTTTCCTGCCACTGATATGTCGTCGTGGTCATTCATTTGTTCTGCACAGGTGTTTGTCATTTTACCCTCATTTGCCTTGTTCTCATTTGTCTGGTTTCATTTGCCTATCTTGTTTGTATTACCTTCTGAGTGGATTATTAAAGACGTTATACCTGATCTTCATCTTCATTGTGTGTTCCTTGCAACCATTGGTGCTTAATGTAACAATATAGTGTAAAAAACACATTTGAGATTTGTGCTGGCTACAGGGCACCATACAGACTTTATCAAATAATTTGGTGACTTTCTATCAGAGTTAGTACTGGGTGCAGATAAAGTCCTAATTCCCAGCTAGCAGGGAACGTTCTTAGAACTTTGGCTGACATTCCCTACAAGTTTGGTTAATGTTCTGAAGAAAACATTTGAATGTAATGTTTAACGAATATTTTAAGGATGTTTTCTCAAAATGTTCCTATAACGTTAAATGTAAACTAAGATATAACATTTGAACTGCAACATTCAAAGGATGTTTTGGGAATGTTTCTGAGGTAACAAGTTGTACAATGATCTCAATAAAACATTGTCCCAATGTTTCATGATAACAAAAGAAGAACATTCTCTCTGTCACATTAGGAAAATGTTTTGAGGATATCATTGAGAGATGAGATGTTGAATGTTCTTTATAAAACGTTCTTCTAATGTGACGAGTTAACACAATTAGAACATTTTACTTGCAACATTTTGAGCATATTTTGGGAATGTTGCTAAAGTTAAAGTTTGTACAATGATCTCAAAATAACATTGTCCCAATGTTTCATAAAAACAAAAGAAGAACATTCTTCTTTTGTCATTTTGAGCATATTTTGGGAATGTTGCTTAAGTTAAAGTTTGTACAATGATCTCAAAATAACATTGTCCCAATGTTTCATAAAAACAAAAGAAGAACATTCTTCTTTTGTCATTTTGAGCATATTTTGGGAATGTTGCTTAAGTTAAAGTTTGTACAATGATCTCAAAATAACATTGTCCCAATGTTTCATAAAAGGAAAAGAAGAACATTCTACTTGCAACATTTTGAGCATATTTTGGGAATGTTGTTAAAGTTAAAGTTGTACAATGATCTCAATATAACATTGTCCCAATGTTTCATAAAAACAAAAGAAGAACATTCTCTCTGTCACATTAGGAAAATGTTTTGAGGATATCATTGAGAGATGAGATGTTGAATGTTCTTTATAAAACATTCTTGTAATGTTATGTGTTAACACAATTTGAACATTTTACTTGCAACATTTTGAAAAAAATAAAATAAACCTCAGCATATAGGAGCTTTACAATGAGTGAACTGAGAACATTGTGTCTTTATACATAACATAAATGTCCTTTCAAAATGAAATTATTTTCAAACCTGTATGACTTGCTTCTGTGAAACACAAGAATGTTGGGAATAAAACAACATTGGAACCCGTTTTATGGAAAAAAAACAAAACAGTGAAGTAATTTCTCAAGATATCTTAATTAAGGTTATACAAAATAAATTCATACAGTTTTGGAACAACATGGAGTACCGGTAAATAACGAGATAACTTTTTAGGACATGTTCCCAGGGTCCTTTGCTAAATTAACCAAATTTATATAGCCTAACACTTAAGGAAAACATAAAAAAATGGTCCTATGTCACCCAGATCATTAGTCTGTTAACACACATTAACACACTTTTTAAATTTTCTTTAGGTCAAGCATTGGAACAATGTTCACGGAGCAGAACAGGCACCAACAGAGAAACAAGTCCATCACTAGTAAGTATCCACTGCATTTTATAAAACCGTAGTCAATTTTAAAGGCACAATGCACTCCAAAATAAAAATGATATATTTTTTTCTCCCTCGTGCCAGATTTATATCTGACTTTCTTTCCACAGAGATTTTTAGAAAAAATTATTATTAAAGAGAATCATATAAAGAGAAATGTGGGAGGAGCTTGAATTTATTGCCTAGCCCTGTTTGTTTGAACCGCGAGAGCCGTCAAAGCTTATGCTACTCCTACGTCATACATCGACAAGAGCCTTTTATAGTCTACATGTCGGACGCAAGCAACTTGCAGTTTTGCCCCCACCAACAACGCATAGTATTGCATACAATGGTGTGTCGCGTATAAAAAACTGGGACGACACCTTTTGCTACGCATAGATGCATAATGGCGGCCGAAGTGTAGCGATGCGTAGCCTTGCAGGCGCGTATGCGTATCGATGCGTTGACTATGTAACTCTTTTGGCGTAATTTGACTTGCATATGGATGTCTGCTGGAAGCTAGTTATTTAAGTCGATAAAGTTATAAATATGGTAGGGCTGGGGGAATTAACACATTAATCTTTGCGATTAATTTGAAATGCACGTAATTAAAAAAAATTACGCAATTAACGCAGCACTTTTTTTGCCTCGGTTTAATGACTTCCTGTTGCGGAAAAGGCTGCAAAATATGCCGTCCCGCCCCGCCGTGTTCGGCGATCAGGTTTTATTCTCGCGCAGCTTTCATGAGCGGGTCTTTTCCGCGCCGCGCTCTCCATTCCGTGTGTGTGTGTCGGCGCACTGACACACACACACAACACTGAGCAAACATTGAGCTCTTTGCTCAATGTTCTGCTCCGTGTTTGCGCTGCGTGTTCTGCTCTGTCGTTAACGGCCCAAACGCTCCAATCATGTACCGATCATGCACTGGAAAAGCAAAGTCAAATAACGTGAATTTTCTCAATAGTAGACTTCTGTGAAATAGCCCTACTGAGCTGGTATAGTCATGCTGGCAACAATGGTAGAATTACCTGCTCTGATCACATGCTCTTGTAATAATAGCTTTGTACTGTTTTATTTTGATAATTAGTAAAAAAAAAAAATAATAATAAATTGTTAAATTGATTATGTTGATTGATTATTGAAAAATAATAATATATTGATATATTGATGTTTAATATTATTTTAATACAGGGCTATTTTCTGTTCCTTTTTTTCCTGTGTTGTTTAATTAGGTTATTCTAAGTTTAAATATTGATGATTACAAGCTTGGGGGAAATGCAATTAATTGCATTTAATTACAGCAAATTGTATAAATAATCAGTTACTTTTTTTTAATCGATTCCCAGCCCTAAAATATGGATATGTTTCTTACACGAACGCATCACTTCGCTTCACCTTTCGCCTTTATTAATCTGCCAGAGCTGTGTGGAGTACTTATATCATGGATGGATGCATTTTTATGGACTTGTCAAAAAAATCCCACAGGGAGCTACAGAATAAGAAATCTTTGAAGTCCACTTTTTTACTGTCTGTTTCCATCAGTAAATTACAGTTTTTTTTTTTCAGAATTGTGAGGCAGGAACACACAATTGCAAGAAAATATCAGAATTGTGAGCTGTCTTTTTTACTCCCCTCAGAATTCACCCTTCGAGGGAGTTTGATTGACAGGTATTTATTTTTTACATTTCTATTCTACAAATTATTTTTTTTTTTTCTACAAAAATTACACAAATTAAACGTTGAGACTTTGTTTCATATCAAAAGTAACCTGCTCTGTCTTGTCTCGGCGTTAGGACGTTTCAGCGTTTTTTCTTTGATCCGCAATGTATTTTTCATACATGATGTGTGGCGTGAGAGCGCCATGGCTTGTTGGACATAGCAACAGTAACTAAAGGGGGCGGGTCTTTGCAAATTGCATTAACCATGGCTGCCTGTTAATTATCACTGGACTACTTCACTCTCGCATCTCCCAAAAGTTTTTTTTTGTTTGTTTTCTTGATTCCATTTTAATGGTTTAATTAAATTGCTATAACCAATTATTTAAAATGTAATGATTTAAGCAAAACTTTCTTCAAAGGTTAAACCAAACTTTTATTTGACGGATTGCCGTGTAGACGTGTTTTATGATATGATGATAGTTTTTCTCAAATTAAGCTAAAATGCTGCTGAAGTGACTCTCAGAGCGGCTGTATGAAGTGCATTAATGTTCTCATATAGAAAAGACAGCAAAAACAAAATAAGCCAGAATTGCTTTTTTTTCTCAGGTTTTACTAATTTATCCTGTGATTCTGACTTTCAAACAGCCAATTGCGAGTTTATATCTCGCACTTCTGAGAAAAAAAGTTTGAATTGTGAGTCGCAATTACCTTTTTTAAAAATTGTATTCCATGGCGGAAACAAGCTTTCATATGCACAGACAGTAGCTCACATTTAACATGCAGATTGTGCGCACACAGAAACCTACTGGAGCACAGAAGGTTAGTGTCAACACTGTCCTGTGATTTCTCAATAAGAAACTGCGTAGAAACAGAAGTTATAGCATTTATTTCTTTCTGCTTTTGAAGTAACTAAAACTTACAGCTTAGCTAATAGCAAAGAGACGATACACAGGTATGATTAAATCACACTAGAAATTGTTCCATCGCCAATGCATTCAAATGCAGTTCTACTTTATCTGTATCTGATTTAAAACAAGCAGAAATCTGTAAGAAATGTTACAATCCATAGACAATATAACTGATGAAAATGAGCTGTTACATCAGAGCAAAAGCATCGTGGGCAGTGCTGTGACATGCTGCAGCTGTGCTCAAGGCGACCTGAGTTCGAGGTTCACACTTCTCAAGCCAAGTTTGTAGTTTGTTAAAATAATTTAGCCTCTAGTTGTGTTATTAACATGTATATAATGGATTAAGTATATGTTTTAAATTACAAAAACAAAATAGATACTCATAAGGTATCGTATTTATACTTTTAAATAAACTAATCTAATTTATTTCTGATTAATAATTAGGCCGGCTAATTTTGAAAGTTTTCAAAGTCAATCCCAGCTAACAATTTTTGGTTCCCATAACGTTAGTTTATGGTACCCAGAACATTCTCAGAATGTTAGTTTATGATTCCCAGAACGCTATTTTTTATGGTAACCACCCAGCAACGTTCTGGGAACGTTATTTTATTGTTACATAAAAATAAAACCAAAACAGAACGTTCCCCTAACGTAAGTATTTGGTTCCCAAAAAAATAACCAAAAAATAACATTAGGGGAATGTTCTGTGTTAACTGGGATACTGCTTGTGATCTTAATATGTAATATGTATTTGTATTATTTTTGTTTACACTGTTGCATGATCTTCTTTTATAGGCTATGAGGAAAAACTCTACCATGCACACAGAGAATGGAGCTCAATTCTGCTAACTGGGATAGCAGCTGAAAAACAAGAAGAGAAGAACAGTAGAACACCTATTAATGCAGATGACTTTATTCTTTTTCTGCAAGAACCAAGACAACCAAAGACTGATGATGAGCGCTCTGAGCAAACAGCAGTCAAGACGTGTGATTGCACATTGGACTTTACTGAGTTCTTCATGTAATGTTGGGCATCTACTGTACACAGAACTTCTAATAATTTATGTGGATGCCATTCATAATCCTGTTAGATTTTTGTTTTATTTTAGAGATTAATAAAATTGTATGTTTTAACAATGTTATAGCTAAGCATTTTTTATGTTTAAGAGAACATTTTGGGAACAAAAATAAAAACACCCCCTGAAAACTTTCTAAGAACGTTAGAGAATAATGTTGTAAGAATGTTACACCTAAACATTTTAATAATGTTTTTAAATAGGCTAATGTTATCCGAACATTTAAAAGAACATTCTGGGAACAAAAATAAAACTATCTGCTTACAAGATTATAAGAACGTTAGAGAATAATGTTATAAGAATGTTACTACTAAACATTTTAAAAATGTTTTAAAAAAAATGTTCTCTATACATTTAAAAAAACATTCTGGGAACAAAAATAAAACTACCCGCTGAAAACGTTCTATGAACGTTAGAGAATAATGTTATAAGAACGTTATTACTAAACATTTTAATAATGTTTTTAAAAAATTGTTATCCGAACATTTATAAGAACATTCTGGGAACAAAAATAAAACTACACGTTAAAAACATTATAAGAATGTTAGAGAATAATGTTATAAAAATGTTACTACTACACATTTTAATAATGTTTTTAGAAAATGTTCTCTAAACATTTAAAGAAAAAATTCTGGGAACAAAAATAAAACTACCCGCTGAAAACATTATAAGAACGTTAGAGAATAATGTTATAAGAATGTTATCGCTAAACATTTAAAAAATGTTTTTAAAGAATGTTCTCCAAACTTTTAAAAGAACATTCTAAGAACAAAAATAAAACTAGCCGCTGAAAACATTTATAGAACAATACATGCTAATGTTCTTAGAACATTTTTAGAACAAAAGAAAAATATCTGGGTCTACCTCCTCATTTTTATTTTAGTAACAATAAGGTAATAAAAGGTATTTTTAGTTGGCTTATGGATATAAGGCCTAAGCTATATTCTTTTAAATTATTTACATCAGTGGTTCTCAACTAAAATTCATTACTAATTATAGCTAATTAACGTTATTCAGTTTCATTTTAATGTCGAGTTAAAATAAAGAAATATATAAAACTAAATTGAAGATTTTAATCAAACTCCCTAGTGTTATTTTTGCGCAATTGCTCAGGGAAAATTTCTCCATAGCGCCATCTAACGTACAACCAGTATAACCGTTTTGAACGCAGAAAACTTAACGGTATAACGTTATACATGTATTGGCTGTATTACACATTTTTTAGGGATAGTTCACCCAAAAATTAACATTCTGTCATCAGTTACGCAAATTGTCTGACCTATATCATTTTCTTTGTTCTGATGAACACTAAGGAAGACATTTTGACGAATATTTGTAAACCAAGCAGGTCTGGGGTAGGGATGGCGAAAACAAAAAATGTTCTTAACCGACCACCGAGCCTCATTAGCCGGTTGAAACCAGTTAACCGATTAGTTTAAAATATGCTACGCGCTATTTGAAATAACAGCCATTTCGCAACTCTGTCGCATCTCTCTGCCGCTCTGCCTCCCGCTCACACACGCGCCCCGGCGCCGCCCTTCCACTCACGTCATTTTTTTTAAATCCCCTACAGCGCGAAACATGAGTTGCGCAAACGCGGCGCCGAGGAGCTTGTGTGTAATCGGAGGACAAATATATGGCAAAAAAAAAAAAGATTAAAATCAGTACAAAAATAACAGGCTTGCAGAACCACTGCTATATATCTCATTGACATTCTTCTACCCATATTAGATTCTGATCATGATTAATTGTTTATCCCCATATTAAGAAAATGTATGTGATAGCACATTGTTCTCTAAATTTTAACACCATCTTTTCTGTAAACAAGGATGCCGATTACAACTTATCTGAACTACTTGATCAGCAAAATATGTTTGATGAATGCCTTCAACAGATCAGTAGTGAATGGATGCTTGAGTACTATTGTGAAGATGAACTTGAATACATTGCACCTGTACAAATTCTGCTGGATCAAACAGATAGACATGGTGCGCATTTCCAGTACATACCTATCAAGGCTCTGCTGAGAAAGACTGCTCATAATGAGGATGTGTGGGCAATGCTTAAAGGAATAGTTCACTTTAAAATGAAAATTCTGTCATCATATACTCACCCTCATGTTGTTTCAAAGCTGTATGAATTTTTTTCTTCTGCTCAACAGAAAGGAAGATATTTAGAAGAATATCAGTAACCAGACAGTTTTTGGGTCCCATTGACTTCCATAGTATATTTTTTTCCGACTATGGAAGTCAATGGGACCTGTCTGGTTACTGACATTCTTCTAAATATCTTCCTTTCTGTTCAGCAGAAGAAAGAAATTCATACAGCTTTGAAACAACATGAGGGTGAGTATATGATGACAGAATTTTCATTTTAAAAGTGAACTTCTCCTTTAACCAAGAGAAAACACCCAAACATCAGGATGTTATGGAGGACTACACTGATGGAGACCAGTTCAAAAGTTGTGAGCTTTCTTCCTTATCCAATGTACGTCTACATTTCTACATCGATGAATTTGAGATCGTCAACCCTTTAGGCTCTAAAAGGGGAAAACATAAACTGACAGCTGTGTATTTTAAACTCGGAAACATCGATAAGAAATATACATCAAAACTTGTATTAATCGGTATATTGAAGAAGATCTTACCAACTATAACAATCTGTTTCAGCCTTTGATTGAAGAAGTGACATATCTTGAGAAAGAGGGAGTGACTCTGTCATGTAATGGGGAAAGCAGAAGATTCTATGGCACAGTAGTCACCATCTCAGTGGACAATCTTTCAGCTCACTCTTTGATTGGGCTGAAAAACAAATTTTTCACATGGGAGAATATGTCGTTTTTGCATGGCCACAAAAGAAGACATCATTACCAAATTCAAAGAAGAGGACTTTACTCTAAAAGACAGTGCTAATTACAGATACCACCTGCAGGCTGTCTGTGAAAATCCTGATAATGGGTCCGTTTATGGTGTACATCAGAGAGAGTGCTGTTTCTCATCTCTTAACTATGCTCCTACAACTCACGTTTCCACCTGATGTGATGCATGACATCTTGCAGGGAGTTATTCCTAATGCTCTCAGATGGATTCTACATCAGTTAATCAAGGATAAACACTTCACCCTAGATCAACTGAACTATGAAATTGACAATTTTTCATATTCTGTAAATGATAAAACATCTAAGCCACAAATCTTGACGGAAAGAATGTTGTGAAGCAGAGGTCAAATCTCTGGTAAAGCTTCAAAAACCTCGAAAATGAAGGATCAAGTTAAATTTATAAGATTTCGGCAAAGCCTAAAGACTGAGATGCCTTCTAAGACCACACACACCAATCATGAGTAAGTCTAAATGTATTTTTTTGCACTAGAAGATTGCTAGTAGCTAGGTATGTAATCCTTCTCAGATACTTAGCCAAACAAATGATTGTTAATAATTGATTTTTTTTAACACTTTTTGGAAGGACTTAAAATATTAAAACCACAGATCAGAATCTTGCGATGGCCAGTGTTACACTCACTTATACTTAAAACGCGTCTTAAGCCATATCTTTTTATACAAGCTTTTTTATAACATGTTGTATTGAGTCTTTTAAATGCACTTTATTTGTATATGCGGCTTGTTTGTTGTGTGTATTGTCTTATGCAGTGACCTGTATATTGCTTGTGAGGTGACCGTGGGTGTTATGATAAGCCGCCATTAAATAAAATGCATTATTATTATTATTACCTACTGGCGTGCATCCGTGCAGCATCATGCAAAAATAACGGTTTACAGTAACGGACGTGACTGTTAAAATGTTATTCGTAGTGACCCATGATAGATTTATTTTGTGTTTTTCATAGAATGGGCAGTTTGTGACTTTTGTCCAGAACTGGGCCCTCATTAAATTATGGAATACTTTAAAAAAAAATAGGCCTATTTGTGGAAAAAAAAAAGTGTTATATTTGAGTTACATAAAAGTTTTTGTTTGTTTTCTTCCTAACTGTCCTTGAAATAGTGGTCAAGAACCCCTCCACCCCCCAACAAAAAAATGGTTTGGCCACTGATCAAAATTTGATGTTCAGTACGCTCAAAATGTCCGCTCAGGACAAGTCCACTGCTCAGAAAAGGAAAGAAAAGAGAAGAAGAGAAGAAGAAAATAGAGCCCTGGGAGATTTTCTAAACAAAAAGTTAAAAAAAAGGTGGTGACGGTGAAGCTGTAACTAGTAAAGTCAACGTAGAGCAAGGTAAGAAACAGCGTTTACGAGACTTGTCAGGGGTTTTCCTGCATTGAATTTTTTTTGGTGGCCTGCCAAAGCAAATTTTTTTGTCCTGCCAAAGCCTTGTTTGATCGGTAAGTGATGTAGAGTAGAATGACTGCTGCGCATGACAGGGCGATAACGAGCAGAGAGAGCCCCGGCCGCGCGCACGCTCTCTCACGTCTTCAAACAACACGAGCGCTGTCTTGCTCTCTCTCCCTCGTGCATATTAATCAAAGTCAATTGATACGACAGTTAAAGGTCGGAAGACCGCAGTTTCACGTGGAGCATTTGGAGATTTTTTTCTCTTGAATTACCGCGGGGTGTGAATTGTGCCCAAAAAAAGTTGCCTTATCTTCTCTAAATAGCGTTCTGCTATTTTAGCCCATCTAAAATTATCTCATCCCGGACCCAGGCAAGACTGTCAGCTGGCCTGTAACCCACGCCTACTGGGCATACTCAAAAAAAATTGCATGGAAGTGGATGCCGGAAAGGGGACATCGATGAAGCACATGCAGAAGGGCTCTCTGTGTCATATAAACGAATCATGGAAGTGAAACAGTCACTGGCACGCACAGTGTTCATTGTTCTTCCTACTAATCTTCATCGGCATGTCTTTACCACTTATGATGTTGACAACCTTGATGGCCAGAGCAAAGGAAACTTCTCACAGGACGAGTTCCAGGGAACTGCACTGAGTGCTACAAATCAGCTCTCTCGTGATAATCTGGGATTAAGCGTCCTCAAATAAAGGTAGACTCTGAAGATTCATCTACACCCAAACTTCCAGACTCATATACACGCTGCACTTCTCTGTTTAGGATTGACGTTACTCATTGTGCACCGGATAGTTTGTAAACTCTTCCTTAGTTGTTTAATTGGTTTTAAAGTGGCTTTTAAAAGTGAAATTCAATGCAAAAAGTGTGTATGAAAAGGAAAAAATCAGAAGACCGTCCGTTCTGCTGCATTCTCCTACATCGTCACACTGAAAGTCAGGAATCTGTTTTTACCGGTCAAACACAGTAGAATGGGACAACATACTGTATAGGAAAACATTCCTTTTCCTATTATACCCATAGCAAGGGATTGTTAAAGATGATTGCAATATCAACACCGAAACCTAAAGACGGAAGGAGAAGTACATTAACATAATCTCCTCAGCGCATCTTTCAGCAGCTGTGCCTAGACTGTACATTACAATACTTTAATATGTCTAGTTCAACATAATTCTGTTCAGTTCATAAGCTGTCAGATTAGACCAAACATGTTAGAACACATCCATAGTAAGTAATGGGAAGAAGCGTGTTTGTCCTGTGAAGCAAATGGCACATATTTGTGTTAGAGGTGTGAGAGACACATCAGTCCTCACTCTGCAATTCCCTCGCATCAGATTCACAGCATTAGCATACTGTGATCATGAGGCCATTGTCCAACATTTAATTCACATGAATACTTTTAAAGTGACAACTGCTGTACTAGGGCAGTAAATGGGCTAGTTATACCCATATTTCACGTCAAAAGTTCCTGTTTTCACCTCATTTATTATGCTGATGTCTTCAGATCTCCTGTAAATGGCCACTTAAAGCTCATTTCATTGGTGTCAACAGGCTGAGGTATTTATTTATTAAAGGGTTAGTTCACCCAAAAATGAAAATTTTGTCAGTAATTACTCTCCCTAATGTTGTTCCAACCCCGTAAGACTTTCATTCATCTTCGGAACACAAATTAAGATATTTTTTTGAGAGCTGTCTCACTCCTCCATATGCTTCTATTGTAATTGAAACTTGCCGGCCCAGAAAGTTAGTAAAGACATTGTTAATGACTACAGTGGCTCGGCCATAAGTTTAGTGAGTGACGAGAATACTTTTTGTGTGCAAAAAAAACAAAAAAACAGTTGTGTATTAGCATCAGTTACTTTTGAGACAAACAGAAATAAATGCTTATATGTGATATAAGTATAAAAACAAACTCAGTAACTGATATATTTTATTTTTATTTTGGGCAGATCAGCTCCTCCCACTAAAATTGACTATAATTGAAGCCCCTCCCACAGCAATTACATCATCAGTGAAGCTCCTCCCACACCAATTGCATCATCAGTGAAGCTCCTCCCACATCAGTCACATCATCAGTGAAGCTCCTCCCACTGTAATTCCCCAATAAATGCTGTAAATTCCCATCAGCTACAAGTGAAGACACGCATCAGGAAGAGCTGAAATCTGCAAAGACTGAGTTTATTAAAGAGGACAGTGAGAACATGAGTGATCCAGAACCCTGCAGAATGAAACACACTGAAGATCCTGAAGAACAAAGAGGTTGGTGTTTATTCTTCATTCATTCATGATGCTGAAGAACATTCATGTTAGAAATATTCAAGCACTTCATCAGTTTTAGATAAACAGTTACACTATGATATGGGTCAAATGTTATTGTTAGTTTTCAACAAATGGTCAGTAATGGGAAGTTTATACACTTTTATGCTGTTTGTCAACATCAGGTCAAACTAAATATTCTAGCTATGTAACATTTATTGGTAACACTTCATATTACGACCCGCAAACAACTGCGTAAGTAAACCGAAATTACGGTGTGCGTTTCTGTAATTATAGTGTACTTCCGTGTAGGGCAGGCATTCTCAACCCTGGTCCTGGAGGGCCATTGTCCTGCAGAGTTTAGGTCCAACCTTGATCAAACACACCTGCCTGTAGCTTTCCAGTAATCCTGAAAGGCTTAATTAGCTTAATTAGCTGGCTCAGGTGTGTTTGATCAAGGTTGGACCTAAACTCTGCAGGACAGTGGCCCTCCAGGACCAGGGTTGAGAATGCCTGGTGTAGGGTATAAGGGAAGAATAATTAAGTTTTGGGTAATAAAGGGGTAACAAGCAGATAGACAACCTGCAAAGAACTTCGTGAGTAAACCGAAATTACGGTGTACGTTTCTGTAATTATAGTGTACCTCCGTGTAGGTATAAGGGAACAATACGTACAATTTTGGGTAATAAAGGGGTACAACCAGATATAAAAGAAAATTATTTATAATGTAATTATTTTAAAAATAACAGGTACCTATTCTGTTAATATATTCTAGGCAAAAATTGTATGTATGTTATATATAATGGGGTGGGGGTGGGGGTGTTGGCACAATGGATAAGACACATGCCTTTGGTGTGAGAGACCCGGGTTCGAATCCACTGTGAGACACCAATGTGTCCCTGAGCAAGACACTTAACCCCTAGTTGCTCCAGAGGCGTGCGACCTCTGACATATCTAGCAATTGTAAGTCGCTTTGGATGAAAGCGTCAGCTAAATGAATAAATGTAAATATAAAAGTTTTTTTTTTTATCACATTTCTGGCAAAAAAAATTTCTTGTGCAATGTAGTTACAGGGTAATTTTGACATCTGTGGGTTGTAAATTAAACTTTGTTGTTTGAGTATACTGTAGAAAAGACAATGCTTTATTAAGATGAAAAAGTGTTTTGAAATGTTTTTGTAAAATAAAAGTCAGAAATTAAATGGGATCCTTTATTGTATATTTACTGCACTTACCCTGTAACTACACCGAACAAGGGGGTAACAAGCGCCACTTTAATTTACAGCCCGCAGGAGTTAGGGCCTACACTTACCCTGTAAATACACAGTTGAAACGGGTAACAAACACTACTTACTATGTAACAATACGAAACAACACTATTTGCACAGTAATTACAAAAAAAAAACAAAAAAACTTTTAATTACAACAGTATATTTGCCCTGACATTTAAATGCCATTGCAATACAATGTGATAAGGTAAGTACTAAGTACTACATGGTACGTTCTAAATTAAAATCATAGCAGCAACTATTTTTTTTTTGGCTTAACGTTAAGTAGTTTAGTAAGAAAAGCCAATAAATAGCATTGCCAATGTTTTTCGAAATCAGCTGTTTATAAAATTGTTTCAGATTCAATTTTTTGAAATTTCAAAATACATTTAAAATTCCGTTATTTCAAATGTTGGCGCGTTGCGCGTGGTGAGCGCGCTCATAATCCGCCGGCGCGACCACAACATTGTCCAACATCAAATGGCAAACGTAATGCAAGCGGAATGAAACTGCTCGTTATTGTGTGGTTGACGGACCGTTTATCATTTTGGACCAAAGCAGCGCGAGCCGATCTTGATCAAGCGACACTGTAATACACAGCGCTAATAAGAGATCCAGTAAAGAAAGCATTTGAATTCGCCACAGAAGTAATAACATAGCTCAGGTCCGTAGCCAGACTATTGAAAGGGGGGTTCTTTTTTTCCAAAAGTGGACCTTTTCGCATTTTTTCTCGTCCTTTTGTATTTTGTTTGTTTTATGTCCTGCGCCCTGGGCATCAAGAGTCAAGGCCCCGGCGTAGTTAGGGTGGTTCGGGGGCATGCTCCCCCGAGAAAATTTGGATTTCTCTGATCTACATATGTGCAATTTAGGGCTTTTGAAGGCCAAAAAATTATAAGAAATAGGCTAGCTTTAAAACCTATCATTAGATTATTTGTCAATACCTCTCCTCATCTTCATATTTCTTTTTCTCTCAGTCTTCTTATCCTGGCCTATTTCTTCCCCTCCTAAAGCTGAACTTAGTCTTTTCATTTTCGTCAGTGAAGTAGGCTCAACTGATATTCATACGTTTTATGAATAATTTTCTTAGACAAGTTAATTTACTCAAGGCTAAAGCTGTAGCCTAAGTCAGTATTGACATTAGGAACCTTCTGCAAGCTTTGGAATTTGAAAACTTCTGTTTTTAAATGTTAAAAGTAATTTTAAATCATACAAATTATAGTCTACGTTTACCGCAGTTGGTGGAATTGGCAGACGTTCCCTTAAGCATTGTGCGCTGTGGAAACGCGTCAAAGCATTTTCAGGTATAATTATGCAGCATTAATGCACGAATGATTTTGAATTAATATTTTCATCATGCCGATATACAATGGTCACATAATATTAAAACTAATCTTGCTATTGATATCTTTGTTAGACCCGACCCTATAGAACAAATGTCCGGCTAATATCAAACCTAAAACGAATTTACCGCGCTCAACCAGCGGGAGTGCATTTCACGAATTAGTAATCGCTGGCGTTCAGCGGGGAGGGAGGAAAGTCTGCGTGAACCCGCGTAGATGCACTTTATGCAGTGAAGACTGTAAAGTGTTTGATAACTTTATTAAATTTCTGTGTATTTCCTCCTACCTGTCAGTGCCCCTTAGATGTCATGTGCCCCTGAGCAAGTGACCATGGTTAATCCGGCCCTCACCTGCCATGTCTATCGGCTCGTTTTCGGGTTATAGCCTACTTTCCGCGACTGCGCAACTGGGTTATAGGTTGCCAGGTTGAAGTGACAATAATGGGTTGAAATTGTAGGCTATATGGTGTGTGGATTGTGTGAATATAATGCATTTAATACAAGATGTCTGGCAACTGGTCAACATTAGACAAACATATTGGTCCGATTATACATTAAAGGTGTTTGGGCCATGCAAATTACGGGAGTTTCCCGGGAGAAATAACAAACCGGGAGGGGTCTGGGAGATAGGGCTAAAAAACGGGAGAAACCCGGGAAAAACGGGAGTGTTGACAGGTATCCGCGGCACACACACACAAGTCCAGCTACAATAATCATATTAATTTGAAACGGCAACCCAGAATATTTGTCACAAGCATTGATTAAAACAATGATGACAAAATCACATAAAAAAAAAAACACTTAAATTCTGGACCTTTGGCAGTGAGGGGGGGTTCGTTCGAACCACCCGAACCCCCCCTGCCTACGGGCTTGTAAGCTGCGAGATCTAATGAGAAACATTCACATTTCTCCGTTATTAACGGATCAAACAGCGCTGACGTGGAAACCAGGAAGAAATGAATGAACTATCCAGTGTAGATCAGCAACATTCACCATGGCTTTACTGTAGTAACACTAACTGCAACCATGGAAGTTTGGCAGGAATAGTCTGCTATAATGCCTTCAGGTAACATTACGTCGGTTTTATTTTGACATTATGAATACAATTGCTGCCCTCAAATGTTAATCTGAACTAAAATAAACCTTTGTTTATAACTACTACAATATTTTTTCCAAGGAGCTGTTTTGTTTTATATGCTCCTAAGAAGAGTCAGTTATAGCTCCAGAATTGCTCAAAGTAAAAATAAATATCATACTTTATGATGTTAGTTTTAATAAAAAATAATAATAAAAAAAAAAGAAATCAAGGAAATTTCTCTGGCATTTCTTTCTTTTTGCTGTATCAAAAATGTACCGAACCGTGACAAGTGTATCGTATCGAACCGAACCGTGAATTTTGTGAACCGTTACTACCCTACTGTTTACACAAGTGAGAGTAAGTGTAACATAAAGCAATTTGGCAACTGTGTTTAAATCTCTTGTTGCATGGGATGCGCCGCATAATCTAAACCGGTTTACTTTCGTTTCGGTTTACTTACGCAGTTATTTGCGGGTCGTAATATAAAGTGTTACCCATTTATTTGCAACAATGTTGCCAATATGTTTGACATTTTTCAATATAGTTATCATTATAATTACATTAGCAATTAACAGAGTAAACGACAAACTATAACAAGTAAATTAACTTTCCAGAATGGCTGACAGGGTTATAAGCATAACTTAAGCAAAACTTGACTCATTTTAAAAACAGAGCATTTCTTAAAATTGTGACATAGGAAGTGACATCATCTGGGCTCTTTCTGCTGCATGATGGGAGGACTAGAAAATAATCTCAATCCATTGTCTCTGTTTTTACACAAACTGTACAGTGTTGATCACATTCATCAACTCTGTTACCAAAGTTATTATAAGAAGAAATATCTCAATAAATATGACACTTCTATTATTTATAAGAAATACAACCTTATCAGTAACTATAAGGAAAATCATGTCAGGAGTAACAGGGTTGAGTGACACATGTAGGACACAGATAATGCTAATAAAAATAGCTAATTTAAAACTAGTTAAAGCTGCGGTCACTCTTGACTTTCAGTATGTGGAATTTATATGGACACTGTAAACTTAAAATGATAGTTCACCGATTAGCATTAAGCTTTGTATCAGCAGAAAACCTGCTTATTACCGTGGGATTTTTCTATATTGTTTTAAAAAATAAAAATTTCAAGATGATAATATTATGTAGCAGTTGTCTTACATCATTTTTA
This sequence comes from Scardinius erythrophthalmus, assembly GCF_964197995.2. Taxonomy (NCBI): domain Eukaryota; kingdom Metazoa; phylum Chordata; class Actinopteri; order Cypriniformes; family Leuciscidae; genus Scardinius; species Scardinius erythrophthalmus. The sequence continues at coordinate 16,063,239 of NC_138221.1, forward strand.
TGTCCTTTTGATGAATAAAAGTTCAATTTTCTCTTTCATGTCAGACCTGATTGAAGAGAGTGAAGAACTGAGTGAAGTGAAGGAGGAGAGTGAAGAACTGAGAGAAGTGAAGGAGGAGAGTGAAGAACTGAGTGAAGTGAGGGAGGAACATCATGTCAAACCTGGAGAAAAACCTTTGAGTTGCTCAAAGACTAAAAAGACATTTTTAAAGAAAAGAAGAGCAAAGAAATCTACAACCTGCACTCTGTGTGGAAAGAGTTACACAACCAAACAAAATCTTGAGCGACACATGAGAGTTCACACTGGAGAGAAGCCGTTCACATGTGATCAGTGTGAACAGAGATTTTCAAACAAACAAAATCTTAAGGAACACATGATGTTCCACACCGGAGAGAAGCCGTTCTCATGTGATCAGTGTGGGAAAACATTTATTAGGGCATCAGACCTGAAGAGACACCTGACAGTTCATATGAAGGAGAAGCCGCATTCATGTTCTGTGTGTGGAAAGAGTTTTTCAGGGCTGCAATATTTACTTGCACATCAGAAAATTCACACTTGTGTGAGAGAGTACGTGTGCTTTGAGTGTGAGAAGACTTTTACTACAGCGGAGAATTTAAACCGGCACCAGAGAATTCACACTGGAGAAAAACCTTACAAGTGTTCACACTGTGACAAGAGATTCAGTCAGTCATCAAATCTGAAAAAACACGAGAGGATCCACACTGGAGAGAAGTTGAAGTGTGATCAGTGTGGAATTATTTTCTCTATTAAATGTCACCTGAAGCGACACATGAAGATCCATGTGTAACGTGTGTAACCATCCAACACAATCTGAGATAACGGTAAGTAGTTCATCTTTATGTGCTGAGAAACAATTCTGTGTAAGTTAGTTTCCCAACAGCCACGATGAGCGAGAGCACATTTTGTTGGTTGATTGGTATCTACTAACTCATGTTCACACCAACACGAAAGTTCAGTCTGATTTTCACATGCATTTTCTCTGTTCAGACCAATGCAAAAAATAGCAGTAGATGCAAATTCACTCTCTCACTGTAGGTGGCGCTCCTGGAAAAGCAGATATAAAGCACTATATGAAGCAGCGCAGCACAACTTTCTGTTTCTGACACCGACTTGTTATGGAGAAGAATGTCAAACAGTGTTTTCATGTTTTCAAACAGCCGTTCAGAATTTTGTATTTGCTATGGGGATTATTAAGATACACAGATGAGATGCTTCAAGATTATTTCTGTTAATCAAGTGTATATTGGTTTATATGTGTACACAAGGGTCCGCATACAGTGCGTGTGAAAAAAAAAAAAATGAGTAAAGACAGTGTGCCACCTGATTTAATGTTGCCACGCAGGTCGCACATTGAATTGCATTGTTTTGCAGTAATCAGTTGTTCCACAAGGTGGCAGCACTGGCCTGGCCTGTTTATTCCCAGTATAAAACCAAAGGGGTAATCCAGCATCCGGAAAGCGTACCTTCTATACTGTAACTTCACATCTGAGGCGTTTAAAGACTCTATTTGTCCATTATTTATTTCTAAAGAAACACGACAGTGTATAAAAGGCTCCATTACCTTGTATCTTACGCTATGGCCCCGTAGAAGCCGTTTTTGTAAAAGTAGGCTAATGATTGCGTCATAACCACGCGACTCTCTGTCGCACAGTAGAGAAATGACCGTATAGACAAGAGGAGAAGCGCGCAGGCAATCGGGGGGACGTGGAGGCAAAATAATTAATCAGAATACTTAGCAAAAGTAGCTCATGGACAGCTCCTACTCACACTCGCCGTCTCTGCAAGATTCGGAGGGAATGATTCAGATTTCTCTCGGCACAGCTACTAGAAGACTCACAACTGTCAGACGGGTTGCTCACGTCACATCTACGTCGTCAAGTTTAGTTTAAGTCTGCGCAGTACGCTAGGCCATCAGGAAGTGAGTGCTTCTAATGGACTTCACTTTTCTCCGTTGAAGTCTGTGGGGTCGCTGTGTCCATTTCTTTTACTGTCTATGTATAAAACCAAACTAAAGGGAAGGAACAACAACAACAGAGGCCTGCATTGACAAGCGAGGGGGTCAAGAGATAGATGTTACTAGTTTAAAAGATTACAAAACATGGTTTCACTTCATTTTGATGGTCCCTTTAACACATTCTGTTGTGTTAAAGTAAAGTAAAGTAATCACTATAAGTAATGTTGTACCTTCATGTCTGACTAACTCTCATTAGAGTGTTAGTAGAGTATTGGTAGAGTCAGGAGAATGTCTTGAACGTCACTTTAAACTGCATGAGTAAGCCATGATTAGCTGGTTGTTTGCATAAAATATTCCATAGAAACTCACTTGATTTAATCTGTCTTTTAGACCTGATGGACGTGATCAAGAAAGAAAAATCTGTCTCCTGCAAAGAATCATGCAAAATGGCAGAGGGACGATTTAATGTCAATAAAATTCCCAGTTATTAATTTTATGTGTCAGAATGTGTGTTTCTTGTCTTTAATTTTACCACTGTAAGTTTAACCACCGTGCGCCTCTTCCCTTGATGTGCTGGATCTGTGAAACACGAGTCTGAGGGGATAGAGAAGGGGAGGTGGAAGCAAATGCATAGGCAGAGACATTGGTAAAAGAATTAGCCAATCACCACTGAGTATTTCACTTTCAGCAAATAGGAGTATTGAGAAAAAGAAACACGTTATTTACAGAATTTTTGAATTTGTAAAATATATTTATGTTTTACTTTAGTTGGGAATGAGATATTGACAGTCTTTTTTGTGTTATGGTCATTTTATGGTGATTGTTTCTATTATTTATATTTTCAAAATGGTATTTGTTCTTTAAATGTACACATTTCTGAAAGATACATATTTTTCATTGAATAAATTACTTTAATGTTTAAAGGCGTTAAGTTTGTTTTTGCTAGTGACATTTAAGGGATTAAATTCAATAATCACAACAATTTGTATGACAATTCATCGCCAAAGCCCTAAAACAGACAATTAATCGCCACAATCGCAATTATTTATTAGACAATTAATCGTCAGCCAAATGTCATAATCGTGACGGGCCTAGTCCCTGCTTGATATACAACCACTGATGAACATATTTGGCTTTGATTGAAAAAAAAACCTATACGAGTGCGAATTAGACCCCCCGTAACTTCTGACACGCTTGGCAAAAGCTCTAACCACTAGACCATTGAAGAAGCCTATGTAACTATATGTAAGCTATGTAACATAGCCTATGTTAGTAGCAGGGCCGTTTCAAGATATTTGGAGGCCCTAGGCAAAAGAGTGAAGTGAGGTCCCAAGTCCTCCCTCATGAAAATGTTTAAAATTCAGATGGGATTTCTTGTGTTCTGGTGCATTTTAAGAGTCATGAATTACTCTGTAGTACGCTACACAAAGTGGCCACTAAAGTGTAGTAAAGGACACAGTGTCTTCAATGAGGCATTGTTGATGGGAATGACACAATTTGATTAATGTTTATTTTTGTCAACAAGAGGATTTAGTTCAAAGGAAGTTTTCGAACGCTAGTAACTTAGTGATGAGGAGAGAAGTTGTCTTGTGTGTATTGTATGCTTAAATTCTGCAAACAGAACAAAGTTGTGTATGACTATTAGTTTAACTTTTTCACCCTTAAAGCTGGGACAATTTTTGCTTTAGGTCTCCATCCACCTTACCTACCACTAAGGCTAGCAAGCCTAAGCTGGGCTTACATACTATGTGGATGCCAACTAAATGATATGCATCAGGTGTCATTTGGAATCATAGGAAGAATCATATGGAGTCAGATGTGCTTCAGGGTTTATTGATGAGCCAGTCTAGTCAAAATACAGCGACCCTTTGGTAGAATGCTGACAAACTGCGAAAGCAGATAGCATTATCCTACCCCAGGCTTATCTTCTCAATCTATACTTTTGCCCACACAACCAGTCTATACAGTACCACTAGCAAAATATAACACAAACTTGAAGCGTGACCTCCAGGACTGAGAGCAAAAACAACTAACTGAGGTTGAACCACAAGTGGCCGGCACTTCCCTCTATTGACTTACATACATGGAGGGCAATAGTCTTGAACCCCAGGTCAGAGCACACCTTTCTTTCTGATCTGTTGGCTTCAGTTCATTACATGCTGCTGTGGTAGATTTTTCCCTAAACCTTACTATCTGGGGCGTCTCCAAATCGATACCCAATTGATCTTACTCTAGCTCCTGCGTCTTCAGTCGACAACTGGCCGAGACCTATTCTAACTAACTTGCTTTCCTGACTTACTTGTTTTGTTGCTGCACAGCATAAATGACAGACAAACTCCAGCAAATGTCCTTTAAATGCTTTAATCACGGCCGGGAGGGTTCTCGAGCAGTTCTCAGAGAATCTCAGTCACATAGAATAATACATCAGGTTTTATAGGATAAAGACATGACACATAGAAACCAAATCACCTGCCTAAACTCATGACTTTAAAATTGTCACCTTCTATTAATATGAAACAAGCCCCCTCCTTTTCACCCTGTGTTAGTGGCCTATGCAAAAATATCTTGGAACATAGAAGTAAACACAAGTAAGGGGTTAAGAGTTCCGTTGATTACTCAATATGTCATGGGACAAGAGACAGTATATTTTTGATTTTGTTATAGTCAGCATTAGACAATTTTCCATAACTCAAATAGACAAGAACAGAAGGTTTTAGTACAATGTGTTAAAATACAGTTTTATTATTTTGTTCATTAATTTTCCACCACACTGCTGACTGAGCACAGCTGCAGAGAATATAGCTCATAACTGTAATGATATTAGCTCAGAAGGGGGAATATTAATAATAATCCATAATTACCAATTATGATTAATTATTAATATTTGGGTCAGTTAATTAGATTAACTTTGAGGTTAATAAAAATAATTATTTCTTATCATGTACATCAATTAGAGCATGTAACAAGATCAAAATCGTAAAAGGGACTTTGTATGCAAGCAGAGAATCAGAAAACAGATGCATAATTGTGCACAAGTTTTATTAACTAAATCACAAACATGACTAAACAAACAAACAAACAAACATACATACATTCATCCATACATACATGCATAGGTAAAGGTGTGAGTGTTATGGAACCGGAAACAGGAAGTAGAACTATGGAGCAAGATCTATTTTAGTATGAAAAGAACCATCAGCTGATAATTTTCAGAACACCTCATTAAATTGATTTACTTGCATGATCAGTTGCAACCATGGACAATTCTTGAAGTGGTTGAAAAATTAGTCTGTTGGGGTTCCGTGAAGGTCAAAAGTCATGGTGCAAGTTGCAATCGTTTCTTCTCCGTTGGATGAAGAAGATAGGATGAACTTGTATTGTCGCTGTTCTCATGGCTGGAGTGCAGATTGTGGCCTACACGCTTTGGGCCGGCAGGACACAAAGAGCACATGGTGAGAGTTGCGAGGGACTTCGTCCGTGTTGAATGCAGGCCTGATAGCGCTCTGGCGCCACGCCGGATTTCCGGCGTACAGACGTGTCTGCGAGAAAAAAATAAAATAAAAAATAATTTCAGTTTAGCGTTCGCGTGATCTGACAATTATCCAAAGATCTGAGAGGTGCTTTCACTAAACCACACCAGTAAGCCTACTTCAGCCAATCGGTAATAGGGTAGGGGCTGGTCTTGGGTTTTGGCCAATCAGATCCCAGATAGCAATTACATGTGGGCCACATGTGGGTATTATCTGGCACATATGGCCTAGATGTGGCATGGCTGAACAGATATGGGCCAAATCGTAGCCATATTTGTTTTGCCATAACTTTAAAATCTGCGGGAAATGCTCTCTTGGTTCACAACTGATTTTGAGGTATATGGCCCAGATAACAACGAACACATGAGGACCATATGTGGTTGAGCTATGGCACACAGTGAGAAACACCGACTTGTGGTAAACATTTGGCTTATACGTGGAAAAACACAGGAATCCTGAAATCAAGTGCGGCAAACATCCGCCGTTACACACCTCAGGTTGCTCTGCATCTTCCCTCCTATTGGTGGAGTGAGACTACGGCGCGAGTTTAACTGCGACGCTGGCCAGCTGACGCCTTTTACTCTGCTTTCCTCACGACTGTGTACATTCAGGTAAGTGATGTTTTGGCATTTTAAAGTCATATAAATGAAATATGCAGCATTATGTGTCAATATTGCATGTTATTATGCGTTTAGTTATTCGTTCCATCAAGGAAGGGGTTGAACTAGCTAATATTTTCCTCAGTTTACTGCTATATAACTTTAAAGTTTAATGTAACTTAACCGTTAACTTAGGCTATAGCAGTTCGCTGGTTTGCCGTTTTAAATTAAGATGTTTTTGTTTATAAATCAACAGCTCACTGTCGTACACAATAAAATAGTATAGTTTGTCATTGTGTAGTAGCCTATTTGTGAATTAAGGCGACGCGGTCCAATGTCGGTGTTACTGTTTGTCAGAAAACCTAAATCCTAATTTGTGTTCACAATCATTCAACTAATCATAATAATATAAAAATGTCAAGAATAAACACATTAATACGTCTGCATTATTGTATCTTTATTTAACTCTGAAATGATATTCAACAAAGACTTTTTCTCATGACCTTTCCCTCTTTAAAATTAAAGTTGTAATGTTAACGTTAGGCTATTAGTGTCAAGTCACAATACCAAAATTATGACTTTCGATACAATACCTGAACATTAACATGAACTAATAATGAACTGCACTTCTACTGCATATATTAATATGTGTTAATGTTAATTTCAACATTTACTAACACATTCAATATAAAAAATTTTACTTGTTAACTTTAGTATGCACTGTGAACTAACATGAACAAACAATGAATTGCTGTATTTCTGTTAACTATCAATTAATTGAGCAGCCATTCACTGCCATTATAAAGCTTGGAAGAGGCAGGACATTTTTATAATTACTCTAATTTCTCACGTACGATATAGTTTATATACCATGCTATGGTATACTGTCATACCACCCAGCCCTAATGTGTGGTATGGGTGGAGCAATGACAATAATTTCCATATTAAAATCCTAGAAAATATGGTTTCAGATGGAGTATATAATAGTTTATAGTTCATTTTTGAATATAAAAGCACTTTCATTTTAGGGTGGTCTATTTAAATGCATATTTCAACCACTTACACAATGTTTTTTTTCCTATCAGATTACCTATCTGGGTCTGGTTGGTGGCTTTGACCTGAATAACACTGTGTGGAGAGTGCTGAAAGGCACTTTTACAACTGCTGTGGCACGTTATGAATCGGAGAGAAGTCAATGGGAAGATTGGTGTCCAACGCCTGGTCGTAAAGTAAGTTGTCATTGGTGAGACCTTTTTTAGAAGTCACTTTTATTTGTATTGCACTTTGCACAATTCACAACTTTTCAAAACCGCTTTACAGAACATTGTATTTTTATTTCTGTTATCTCAGTATCGAACCAAACACCTTTTTTTGTCATTACCTGATCACATCCGTGGCTCACTTAAGTGACTGCATTTTTTTATTTAGAAGTTTTATGTTTTGTTTTTAAAGAAAGTTATTTTTTATATTTTGCGAATCATATTGTTTCAATCATACATTTTAAAGCTGTAATCACAATATAAGATTATCATTCTTTCAAAGTCTCATACCAGCGCATGCCTACAACTATCTGTATTTAGTTCATTATCACTGTGTATTTAAAAGGTTAGTTTACCCAAAAATGGAAATTCTGTCAATAATTACTCACCCATGTTGTTCCAACCCCCGTAAGACCTTCGTTCATCTTCGGAACACAAATTAAGATATTTATGATGAAATCTGAGAGCTGTCTCACTCCTCCATAGGCTTCTCTGTTATTGAAACTTGCCAGCCCAGAAAGTTAGTAAAGACATTGTTAAAATAGTCCAAGAATACAGTGGCTGAACCTTAAGTTTATCAAGTGTCGAAAATACTTTTTGTGCGCAAAACAAGCTAAAATAAAGACTTTATTCAACGTAGTGTAACAGCACAGCGCTTCTGTGTTGTACGTCAGAACGTAGGCTCACGACTGGCCAGCATCCCACACATGACCAGCGTCGGCCAATAGTGAGTCTACGCTCTGACGTACAACCCAGAAGTTGGAAAAACTTGAGGGTAATTACAGATAGAATTTTCATTTTTGGGCGAACTAACCCTTTATGTTCCTCCTTGCATTCAGTACTTGGCCCATTATTGTTTGTGTGTTTCTGCTTCCAAATTGTCTCGCATCATTGCAGATTATCTTGAGTTTATTTTTTGTTAGTAAAAACACTTATTCTTGTAGACTCTGTCTTTGGACTAAAACATGACATTAATGCTATCTGTGTTGGTGTGTTTTTACATTAGAGTGTGCATGTCTTTTTTTAAAAAAAAGAAGCAGAATACATGCAGTGCTGTAAATTTTAACCGGTTGTTGGTGCAAAGGTATTCTAAAAATCAAAATAATTTGTCATAAGGAATTACAGTATAATTCTGGCCCACATATTGAAAAATACAATTTGCAATTCCTTTTGAAAATTTACTGGAAAAAAACTTTCATACACTGGTAATTCAGAGGTGTTTAATTTGTTAATAATTGCAAATAAAATATTAAAGGATATTTACATTAATGATTTTTTTCACTCTCCTGCAGCTCTAGCTTCCAGGTTGTATTGCTGCTAACATTATTTAAATTCTTCTTTATTGCAGGTGAAGTCAGGCAGAATCCCCTTACTGGAAAAGATCAACACATTGCCGACCCTCATTGGAGACTTCTCTGCACATCAACACACTTCTCAACTCTTTACCTTTCAAGTTTGCTTTAACTTTCTCAATTTCTCTTTAAAGTTCTCTTTACCAACTGTGATTTATTTGTATTACTCTCATTGGACTAATTAAACATAACATTAATACAAGCTTTGATCGAGTGTTTTGAACTTTGGAGTAAAAAATTAGCGTTGAATGCTATTTATATTATTAATTTGTATTCTTGAATGTTTTCAACTGAATTTTACTTAAAATAAGTACAACTGAGTAGCTGTAATTGTTTTCTTAAATGTTTTCAACTGAATACTACTGTAATTATTAAATTGAACTCTGTTGCTGTAATTATATTTATTTTGATAAATGTTTTCAACTGAATACTACTGTTATTATTCAACTCTTGCTGTAATTATATTTATTTTTATGAATTGTTTTCAACTGAATACTGCTGTAATTAAGTACAACACTTTAGCTGTAATTATTTAAATGCTTGTCAAAATAAATAGTTTTGAGTCCATTTGTTGTTGAGTGTTTAATTTACCTGTGAGTTAAGGCTTTAAATACTGTCAGCTGCATGTGGGCCACATAAGGGCCGTTAGATTTTAACAGAACTCAACCATACTAAAGTTGCATACCAGGCCCACACATGGGCCACATGAATTTGTTGTATTTGGCTCATGCTTGGTGGAGTTATGGCAGTCCTTTGGTTCAGTTCTGGCAAAGGAGATGTGGGCCATATCTGGGCCGGCAAACACAAACTAATCTGGGCCACAGCTCAGCTGTTTATCTGGCCCACATCTGTGCCAAAGGTAATTTGCTGACTGGGATTGATATAGAAGTCACTCCACGTGCAAATTTGTTTGTTTTTCCCATACACTACGATTGTGTTTCCCTCACTGGCAGCGCGAAACGTAGCCAAAGTCATGGAGTGCAACTTTATGAAACCAGGGGAAGACGCCAAACTTGTCGATAAAGGCATAAAGAATAAATGGTCTTGGATAGAGGTGTGGTGGGTAGAGACGAAGTTTCTGCACTTTGTGCGCAAGGAAAATATTATATGGAACTAGCGGGAAAAAAGTGCTGCCACGGCGCGAGTTAGACCCTAGTCATCAAGCAGCTGTAGCTCGTAGCCTGATTTATGGTCGCTCGCCAACAGGCCGTTCACATATCGCGTCTTTTGCGCGTTCAAGTTCATTCAAATGTAGGCGCGTGGTAAGCGCGCTCATAATTGAAGCGACGCGCTCGTTTTTTTTCCAGGCGTTTTTCGGTGGTGGAAATCCATTAGCCACTAAAACTTTTTTGTCATTGTGGAGAGCGCAGTGCATGGTTGCATAGCAGGGGAAAATCGGACCTAATTTTACTATTAATAATAAAAGATAAGCTAAAGTGCATTCCCAATCAGCAAATTACCTTTGGCACAGATGTGGGCCAGATAAACAGCTGAGCTGTGGCCCAGATTAGTTTGTGTTTGCCGGCCCAGATATGGCCCACATCTCCTTTGCCAGAACTGAACCAAAGGACTGCCATAACTCCACCAAGCATGAGCCAAATACTACAAATTCATGTGGCCCATATGTGGGCCTGGTATGCAACTTTAGTATGGTTGAGTTCTGTTAAAATCTAACGGCCCTTATGTGGCCCACATGCAGCTGACAGTATTTAAAGTCTTAACTCACAGGTAAATTAAACACTCAACAACAAATGTAATCAAAACTATTTATTTTGACAAGCATTTAAATAATTATAGCTAAAGTGTTGTACTTAATTACAGCAGTATTCAGTTGAAAACATTTATCAAAATAAATATAATTACAGCAACAGAGTTGAATTTAATAATTACAGTAGTATTCATAAGAAAACATTTAAGAAAACATAATTACAGCTACTCAGTTGTACTTATTTTAAGTAGAATTCAGTTGAAAACATTCAAGAATACAAATTAATAATATAAATAGCATTCAAAGCTAATTTTTTACACCAAAGTTCAAAACACTCGATCAAAGCGTGTATTAATGTTATGTTCTATTAGTCTAATGAGAGTAATACAAATAAATCACAGTTGGTAAAGAGAACTTTAAAGAGAAATTGAGAAAGTTAAAGCAAACTTGAAAGGTAAAGAGTTGAGAAGTGTGTTGATGTGCAGAGAAGTCTCCAATGAGGGTCGGCAATGTTTTGATCTTTTCCAGAATCCAAGGGGATTCTGCCTAACTGCACCTGCAATAAAGAAGAATTTAAATAATGTTAGCAGCATATAAAGTCTTTATTTTAGCTTGTTTTGCGCACAAAAAGTATTTTCGACACTTGATAAACTTAAGGTTCAGCCACTGTATTCTTGGACTATTTTAACAATGTCTTTACTAACTTTCTGGGCTGGCAAGTTTCAATAACAGAGAAGCCTATGGAGGAGTGAGACAGCTCTCAGATTTCATCATAAATATCTTAATTTGTGTTCCGAAGATGAACGAAGGTCTTACGGGGGTTGGAACAACATGGGTGAGTAATTATTGACAGAATTTCCATTTTTGGGTGAACTAACCTTTTAAATACACAGTGATAATGAACTAAATACAGATAGTTGTAGGCATGCGCTGGTATGAGACTTTGACAGAATGATAATCTATTATCGTGATTACAGCTTTAAAATATATGATTGAAACACTATGATTCACAATATATAAAAAATAAGTTTTTAAAAACAAAACATAAAACTTCTAAATAAAAAAATGCAGTCACTTAAGTGAGCCACGGATGTGATCAGGTAATGACAAAAAAAGTTGTTTGGTTCGATACTGAGATAACAGAAATAAAAATACAATGTTCTGTAAAGCGGTTTTGAAAAGTTGTGAATTGTGCAAAGTGCAATACAAATAAAAGTGACTTCTAAAAAAGGTCTCACCAATGACAACTTCCTTTACGACCAGGCGTTGGACACCAATCTTCCCATTGACTTCTCTCCAATTCATAACGTGCCACAGCAGTTGTAAAAGTGCCTTTCAGCACTCTCCACACGGTGTTATCCAGGTCAAAGCCACCAACCAAACCCACATATCTGATAGGAAAAAAAAAACATTGTGTAAGTGGTTGAAATATGCATTTAAATAGACCACCCTAAAATGAAAGTGCTTTTATATTCAAAAATGAACTATAAACTATTATTTACTCCATCTGAAACCATATTTTCTAGGTTTTTAATATGGAAATTATTGTCATTGCCCCACCCATACCACACATTAGGGCTGGGTGGTATGACAGTATACCATAGCATGGTATATAAACTATATTGTGAGAAATGATAAACTATATCGTGAGAAATTAGAGTAATTATAAAAATGTCCTGCCTCTTCCAAGCTTTATAATGGCAGTGAATGGCTGCTCAATTAATTGATAGTTAACAGAAATACAGCAATTCATTGTTTGTTCATGTTAGTTCACAGTGCATACTAAAGTTAACAAGTACAATTTTTTATATTGAATGTGTTAGTAAATGTTGAAATTAACATTAACACATATTAATATATGCAGTAGAAGTGCAGTTCATTATTAGTTCATGTTAATGTTCAGGTATTGTATCGAAAGTCATCATTTTGGTATTGTGACTTGACACTAATAGCCTAACGTTAACATTACAACTTTAATTTTAAAGAGGGAAAGGTCATGAGAAAAAGTCTTGGTTGAATATCATTTCAGAGTTAAATAAAGATACATACTATAATGCACACGTACTAATGTGTTTATTCTTGGCATTTTTATATAATTATGATTAGTTGAATGATTGTGAACACAAATTAGGATTTAGGTTTTCTGACAAACAGTAACACCGACATTGGACCGCGTCGCCTTAATTCACAAATAGGCTACTACACAATGACAAACTATACTATTTTATTGTGTACGACAGTGAGCTGTTGATTTATAAACAAAAACATCTTAATTTAAAACGGCAAACCAGCGAACTGCTATAGCCTAAGTTAACGGTTAAGTTACATTAAACTTTATTGTAAGTTATAGCAGTAAACTGAGGAAAATATTAGCTAGTTCAACCCCTTCCTCGATGGAACGAATAACTAAACGCATAATAACATGCAATATTGACACATAATGCTGCATATTTAATTTATATGACTTTAAAATGCCCAAACATCACTTACCTGAATGTACACAGTCGTGAGGAAAGCAGAGTAAAAGGCGTCAGCTGGCCAGCGTCACAGTCAAACTCGCGCCGTAGTCTCACTCCACCAATAGGAGGGAAGATGCAGAGCAACCTGAGGTGTGGAACGGCGGATGTTTGCCGCACTTGATTTCAGGATTCCTGTGTTTTTCCACGTATAAGCCAAATGTTTACCACAAGTCGGTGTTTCTTACTGTGTGCCATAGCTCAACCACATATGGTCCTCCAGGCCCGGTTCTACGGGGGTGCTTGAGGGTGCTAAGCACCCTCAAATAAAAGTGAAAGCACCCTCAGATGAAAAATTATTAATAGCACACATAAACGAGATTTTGCCGAAAATAAAACACAGACGGATTTCACACTCTTGCCTATAATAGGATAGCCTACACAAAATAAATAAATTAATAATATATATATTAAATAAATTATTTCGTTATGCTTTCATGTTTAATGCATTGTAGTTGTCCTTTCGTGATCGCGATACGCAAAAGGTGAAGCTGTCTCTTTAATTGCCCACTTTGCTTGCGTGCGTGCTTCCCGCTCAGAAATTGGTGTAATAACGTTACTGCAGCAGTGCTGCAGCAGTGCTTTATCAATATGTTTATGCATAACGCTAACAATGAATGACTGATTGGGTGTTGATGTGTTGTCATGGTTGTCATATTGTACAGACCCGGCAGTCAACGCTAGTGCATTATGGGTAATTGTTTGTTGGGAGTTGATTTATGCGTTATTACAGCAATATGGTTGGGGTTTGTGTTAGTAAAGTTACGTGTGTTTATGTTAAAGTTAGGTTGGATGTTCTTGGTACATTTTCTGCCTTGTTATGTAAAAATGTGTCTCTCACCGTCATGGAGAGAGACGTGTGTAAGGCAGTGACTTTTGGCCATTCTAGGAGTGTTCAAGTTGAAGCTGGTTACAACAAGGGTATCACCACAGTGTAAGTAGGCTATGTGTGGCATGTTTTAACGTTTTGCAAAGTGAAGATTGTTGCTTGATTACATGCTAATCTATAATTTACTGCCAGATCGTATATTGTTTAACATAACAGCAATTACAGTAGTATTATTGTATACAACATCCCCAATTTTGAGATACTATGTTTCAGACTGATGACTGAGCTATTTCTTACGATTATGTAAGCAGCACCCTCACTATATTCAGAAGCACCCTCAGTGATTTGGTTCTAGAACCGGGCCTGTGGTCCTCATGTGTTCGTTGTTATCTGGGCCATATACCTCAAAATCAGTTGTGAACCAAGACAGCATTTCCCGCAGATTTTAAAGTTATGGCAAAACAAATATGGCTACGATTTGGCCCATATCTGTTCAGCCATGCCACATCTAGGCCATATGTGCCAGATAATACCCACATGTGGCCCACATGTAATTGCTATCTGGGTTGTAAATGTCAGTAATTTATCTTCTTTTTATAAAAATCATTTAAAGTCTGAAATATGTGAGGTTTATCTTTTTATAAACTTTTTTGTCAAAACTTTATTTGAAATTGTACATGTTAGTATATAACATGTTGCAAGACACTTTTAAAATCTGGCTATCATTAATGGTAGGCTATTATTTTAATGTTTATGTAAACAAAAAGTGCATATTGATGCTTATTTTATTTGTTATTTGCTGGTTTTCGACATAAAACTTGGTGAATTGATTTCATTGTGTAGTATTAGTACTTTTTGAATAGGATTCTGTGATAACCGTGATAATTTTTGTCACTATAATCATGAAATGAAATGTTCATGCCATTTCATCTCTAGTTATGATCAACTAAAATCAACTAATTATGTGTTTTTTACAGTATAATATGCAAAATGTATATCTGATTCTGTTCTTTTCTCTGACACGCGTTGTTGGGTGTGGAAGGTTACTAATGTGATTGCTTTATCTGTAAATTAAATTAATGCTTTTTCAATTACTGAATTCATTGAAATAAAATTAATTCTTTGATTTGAATATTTTTTGGCAATTTTAAGTAGGTCTTAAATTTCAATCTTTATGGTCTTAAAATGTCTTAAAAAGGTCTTAAATTTGACTTACTGAAACCTGCTACTGTAATATAGGCTTGTATTGGGTTTGTTCATCTCATGTCTGAATGATGTCCATTTATATCCACAAAAGTCACCAGAATCTATCATTTAAGGGACTATTTATCAAAATGTTCTCCAAGGGGAGCACACCCCTGGATCCCGCTTGACAATTATGTTGATCAGGGCATATATCTTGGCTTAGGGGCCGCTTACCTCCCAGGGAAAAAAGTTCAGGCTCAGGATTTTTTTCTACTATCACCCCTGAGAGTGACGTCACTGAACTCCTGAAGTTGTCCTTGATGCTGGAGTGAGCACATGTCCTGGATGCTTCGAAGCCTCCTGCCCTGGGCCTGTTGAGGCCACGCTGGAACACACGGCATCATTAAGGCAAGAGTTGTCCGTTTCCTTCTTGGTTGGATTTAAGAAAGGCAGGCTGACTCGGTCTGCAGAGCCCAGTGGAGTGGGGTGGGGGGTGGGGGATTTCAAAGGGGGGGGGTTCAAGTTTGAACCTGCTACCTATGGATCTGAAATGTAAATATCGTACAGTGAGTTATACCCTATTCCATTAGCCAGACTTAAACCAGTTGACAATGTTTAGACTGTAGCTGAAGATCAACTGCAGATGATGTCCACATACTGCAACAAATACATTCATTGGTTTTAAATTAATCCATTAACTTTTTACACCAGCGATATGCTTACATGTTGTTAGCCTTCCAGAACCGGTAATTACCTTTTTTCCAGGCTTCTTCTTCTTTTTTTTATATTATTGGCGGTTAGCAACTATTTCTTGTGCATTACCGCCACCACTGGACTGGAGTAAGGTACTGTCACGTAAAATAAGGACAGAAGATGCAAATGCAAGAATAAGGTTTATTGAATGAACACGTAGTCAGAGATATAAAGCACACAGTAGATGGTCCCTGGTAGCGCAGGATGGCAGATGGGCAACCCGGATCCCGTGGTGTAAACAGGTGAGAAGATATCCTTGAAGACGATGACAGGAACACCAAACGAGTCCGCAGAGTGAAGAGACGAAACAGGATCCACAGAAGACGACAGGCAGAACGAACTCGACAGGAACACCACACCGGGAATCAGGAACACCAAACGAAGACTCACTACACAAGGGAAAATCCCACAACGATCTGACAAACACAAGACGAAAGACCATGAGCTTAAATAGAGATCGCTGATCAGAATCAGCTGGCGCTGATGACAATCAGCGGCTGATCAGCGACCACGCCCACACACACACACACACAACACAAACACAACGCGAGAAGGAGTCAGTGAATTCATGAACCGTGACAGGTACTGGCTATTCTGTACTTTTTAAACAAACAAAATAAACAAACAAATAAACAAACAAAACAAAAACAAACAAATAAACAAACAAACAAAAACAAACAAATAAACAAACAAAAACAAACAGATAAAGTAGAGTTTACATCCTTTTAAAAATGCCTGTACTTTTCAAAAAAGAAAGTAAGAAACCAAACATTTCCCCTGAACTTCTGTCCAATAATGGCTTATCTAGAGACACTTTCTTTGCTTCCAGCTGAGAAACAAGCCTTTGCCTAGCCTGATTGTATTTATGACATTAAATTATTGCATGCTCTACTGTTTCAGGTGTATGGCTCTGGCAATTCTCACAATTTCCATCACCATGCTTTCTCATTAAGAACAGTGTACTATTCAGCTTTGTATGACCCAACCTCGTCCTAGTCAGCACAATTTCTTCCAGTCTAGATCTGGTTGTGTGTGTGTCTTTTCCCACTTTCCCTTGTATCCTATATAGATGTCTTCCTGTGCACCCATTGTCCCAGATATGTTGCCACTTTTTAATGGTTTTAGCCTTAACAATACTTTTTATCTCTGCTTTACTGTATTTCACATTTATATCTATATTGTTTTTCCCTGTTGCTCTCTTTGCATGTTAATGTTTTTCACAATTTTAATCACATTTCCTGCATTTACATACCTTTAGGGACTATGGTGATACAAAATCCAGGATATAATTAAGTTGATTATAATGATAAATTCTGCCAAAAAGAATATAGTAGGCTACTAAACTATGTATAAGAAAAATGTCTTACTTTCTTTATTGTTTAATAGGGGCCAATTGCCAAGACTTGAGAGAATCATTTTATAAAGTCAAAAATGTTCACCATTAATGTTTTGTGTGCAAATAAAATTTAAATAATATGAGACTCAATTTCCACTGCAATATAGAAACAACACAAAGACAGTAAATAATTGTTTAATAGCATTTTTTTTTATGAATGAAGGCCAGTTTCACTGTAGCTACTGATGTCTCCATGAAAATGATTTTTTTACTTTTGAAAATTATAACAACTTTTAATATAAGTGAACTTAAAACTATCCTCACATAAACCCAAAAATAAATGTAATATTTACATGTGCCCTTCCTGTCTAACAGGTATGAGATATACAGAAATTGAATTAGGTTATAAAACAGTCTGCACTGCATAAATTATGAATTAAATTAGATTAATCCTTATTAAAGCTGCAAGCGTTCTTTAGTCAAGAGCAGTGGGTGATTTTCTCTGTTCCCTTTGTTCTTTGGTTAACTTTACTGACTACAGAATTAGTGGCTGCTGTCCCTTTAAAATCTGCCGCTGCTGACAGGCTCTCATTTTACTCTTGTTCATTTAAGACTTTATGTAACTAATTTAAGACTGCTTTTCTGTTATGAGGATACTCGACAAAACGGACATTTTGGCATGTGTTATTGTTCGTTCAAGTGCGAAAGAGAACTGCCCAGCAAAACTGATTCTGACGCGCTGTCTGTGCGCTCGAAAACTGGCGCGAGTCTTTCTGTGCGCCGTGTGTGTGAGTGTGTGCGTCAGGACATTCACAGACAGCGCGATACCTGCTCATTATAACTTTCAGTGAGGTATTTTTAGTGTGTGCAAGCGACGTTCCTGGACGCGGCTGCGCACTTTGACGCAGGCGCTCCGTGTCCTGCTCGGTCCTGCTCCTCTCTGGTGATGACGGCGTGCGGTCACTAAACTAATTTGAAAGTGGGGGAGACGAACGGGATTTCGAAAAGAGGGGGGGACATACCCCCCCCTGTCCCTAGTCTATAGGAAATTACGCCTGTGAGTGAAAGGCAAACCATTTTATTATCTGCTTACCTTGATTGTCATCCAAACTTTCAAACACGCATCAGTGGCTCCGACTCCAAACCTATGCTCTGAACTCTCTCTGAACTATTCACACGCAACTGGCGTATCAGGTGCAAGGTTTTCAGCGAATCAACGATCAGAGAACACTGCCGTGAGAACGTTGTAGGCAGATGTTACAGCTGTGGGCCTTAAACTCCTCTCCTGTCATTAATACGCTGTGGTCTAGTCATCAACAGAAAATTAACGGATTGAGAGGGGAGAAACATGGATTTTGGCGTGACATTTCTTGCGTGTGCGTGAGAGCGTGAGATTGATGCTGAAAGCGTGAGTGTCACACCAGATGCGTGAGAGTTGGCAACCCTGAATCAGTGTTGAACTAGAAACAGAGGCAATCACTGCCTGCAAAAATTATTAGACTCTAGCCACAAAAGCCCTAGCCATATGGCTACCAGTTCAGCAGTATACACTGCTAGGTCATCATTTATCCTTTTAGCCTTTGCTATGCCCACCTCAGGGATTACATAAGATACCCATACTCTCTTCTCAATATTTTTAGACGCATCTGTAAAAACCTTTACATACTGTTTGTATTTTTCTGTTATATAGTTGCTTACCCCATACTTATACACTCCATATTTCTTCCTTTCCTCCAACAGTCCTAAATCAACCTTCAATTCTTCTAATATCCAAGGAGGCACTACTGGATATGCCACAGTTGGGCTGATGTTCAGAGAACCAATTCCCGTATTATTCACCTTATCTTTTATAACCCACCCATAACTTTTAACTTTCATACTTTCTTTTTCCTGACATTCCCTTAACACTGTCTAAGACATGTGGTTCTCTTTATGCCCCCTGATATTTGCCCAATATACCAGTGCTAGCTGGTCCCTCCTTAAATGCAGTGGCACCTCCCCCACATCTACTTGAATTGCAGCTACTGGAGACGTTTTTATTGCTCCACTAATTATCCTCATTGCTTGATTATGCATACCATCAAGTTTGCTTAAACTTGTCTTGGAGGCTGATCCATATGCTATACAGCCATAGTCAAACACTGATCTCATTAGACCTGTATAAATGTTTTTTAAAGGGTCATGAAACCCTAAACCAAAATGTCTGAGATTTTAACAGAGGTATGTGTGTTGAACACCATTGACGGTGTGTTAGCATCTGTTAGATTTAATAGTAGGGGGAAAATGGTTAAATTTTAGTTTTTATACGCTATTTTCGTCTTCCGTGTTTAAAATCTTCATCGTGTCCACATCACAGGCTGTGACGTGGCAGAGCACTATTCATACTTTGCACGTGACGTCACAAGCACTGGCTGGCGGGCAAGAACGTCGTTCTCCAGCAACGAAACCCAGTAAACTAATCAAGGATCTTGCCAGGACGTCACCAGTTTTACTATACAAAAGTTGGTGTTTTGACTTTGAGGTGTAAACGACATGCCAGATAGTTGTTGTGCGATTGGTTGCACTAACCGCAGATTAGATATACAACCTAAACAGTATACACGAATGATCATTCCATCACTCCATCAAATGTAATTTCAACATTTGTTTGAATACAATGGGTGTATGATCATGTAATTAATCGTGAAATTATGTAATTATTCCTTAAGCAAGAAGAATCAGCAGAAAATAAAATTGGTGTAGCGACACCAGCTCAAATGAGGGGAATGTACAATTATTGATTACTAATCATCAATTATTAATAATCAATAACTAATTATACTGGTTATCACTTACACACTTTAAATCGCCCAAAAAGTGAATACATAGCCCGTGTGTTTATATCTCTGTATATAAATAATTAACCACAACAAATTACAATCAATTATAAATATACATAAGGGCTATAGATCGAATTTGTGAATGCCTACAAAATTACTGTCAACATCGAATAATTTGTTTGTCGGCCAAACAAATGAATGCGATTTTCTTATCGACTCTCAAGGAGGATTCTTCTTATAAACTTTCCAGAAAGGCTATTCCTCTGGCCATGAGGAAGAACTTTCTTGTTTTACATGATTATTAATTTGTAGGCTGACCACACATATAAAGCTTGAAGCTAAAGATCAAACACATTTAAGCTTGTAGCTAAAGATCGAACACATTTAAGAGGCTTTGTTGCAGCAAACAGAGACAATCAAACGTTTAATAGGTTTTTAATAAATGAAACTATAAATGTACAACTACATCTAACAAAGAATACATATATGAATAGTAATAATGAAAGTAAATAAGTAAAGAAAGAGCAGATTACAGAATGGCAAAAATATCACAAACAATGAACCTTTGAGAACCAGCAAAGAACCAAATCACCTTAAGCAGGGGCAGATAATCTTAGCACATTTAACACTTGGTAAAAGAATACTTGCATTGGACTTTTGTTGCTGAACAGGAATGTGCGCGTTCTTGTCCGTTCTGGGTGTGTCCGTTTAGTTAGAAATATTATTTCGGTTCTTCCGGAGCTTGTGTAGTTCGCGGGAAGTTCAAACTGTTTACTTGTAAGAGTTGCCAGAAACTTAGTTGAAAGTCCGTTTCACTCGTAGGTAGAAATGAATGAGCACGAGGCAAGACTTAAAACAAAACGGAGAGAGAACAATAGCTTGAAGAAGTAAAACGAAGAGCGACGAAAACATGAAGAGACAAAACAATGGAGAAGACCAAACGTGAAGAAGAGACGAAACGTGAAAAAGAGCAGCGCTCTGATCTTGTGATCCGTAACCTTTAAAGTGTGAAGCGAACAACGCCTCTAGGAACTGTTTTCCTTTGGCGGGAAAGTTTTTATGACCCTTTGTTCGGGCAAACATCTGAATCATGTAGTTTGATTGGATGTTTAACACAAATCTTTTCATGTCTCTGTTGAAAGTGTTACAGCCTCTTCTTCAGCTCCAGAACATGAAAGTGTTTTTCCGGTGTAATTTTTCTGGTGCTCTTCTTCTGAATGAGAAGGCAGAAGTGATTTCACGAAGGCCCGACTGAAACTCTTCCCGCATTGATCACATGTGTAAGGTTTCTCTCCGCTGCGGATCCTCATGAGATTCTTCAGACTTGATTTACATTTACACAGATTTTTCCTTTCTCGTTCACGTCCATCAGGTCTAAAAGAAACATTAAATCAAGTGAGATTTCAAATGAGAGACAAACGTGAAATGAAAAGTGAAGCTCAAAGTCAAGATCACTGATGAGTTCAACAGTCATTTTAATCCCATCAAATCTGGTGGACAACTGCTGTGCACGATTATAATCTATTTTAATGTCATGAAGATGATTTGTGTTATAAGTCACTAGTTTGGTCATGAAACAATGTAAATCTGGTGAGCATCAGCATGTTCTTCATCATGAAGAATGAATGAGGAATCAAGAATAAACACCAACCTCTTTGTTCTTCAGTATCTTGATGTTTCATTCTGCAGGTTCTGGATCACTGGCGTTCTCTCCGTCCTCTCCTTCCAGATGCTTTCTGGCAGTTCTGCTAAAAACAAACAAGTTTCATTTCTTACAATCATGATGAGAGAGGAATAATCAATATTTCAGACTTTGAACTAAGTACTAAGTACTGTTGTAAAGTTTTCTTTCATCGACGCAAGACCAGGAGACATTGGGATAAGCACAAGTGATTTATTTAGATCTTCACTGTGTGTCGTCTGTAGTGTTCTTCCAAGTCTAACTCAAGACAGTTGCCTTGCAAATTTATAGACATTTAGGGGGAGGGATTTACATTGAGGTTGAACAAAGCATGCAAATTAAGTATACAGGTTTAAGGAACCTGCCTGACTCCAGCGTGTTACCAGTCTCAGTCCAATCAGCATAACCATTCAAACGCATATGTTCTAATCCAATCAGCCCAACGATTCAACGTCTGAGTGAAACTGGGACTCCAGAGCCATTAAAGACAATAAGGAGAAAACAGGAATGGCAACTTTGCTGAGCAGAATCATTATCTCAACCTTAAACGCTAAATACAATATTCTTCACCATGATGTTATGTAAGGAAGCATATCTGAAATAGATTCTTAAATTTGTAACCCTTCAGTACTACAGCTAATCACATATTGAAAAATATAGTGACCATGATCATGTAATATAAGATTATCAGGTTTTGTCGAAGCCACAACAACACAACAAACAAAACTAACATAAATCACCTAGTGCTGAAACAAGCCAAGTTTTCCTAAACATGAAAGTGCTTCATATTCAGAACACGTCGTACAGATGCATGTGTTGTTTACTCTGATGTGGTGTTCCCTTTGTGTAACTTATTAACCTTTATTTAACCAGGCAAATCACTGAAGAACAAGCTCTTATTTTCACCAACAGCTTGACAGGAGAGTTCAAATCATTTAAAACATTTATATGTGATAAAAAACACTCACTGTTAGTTTATTAAATGCAGAGATTGAAATAAATGATTGTAATTTCAATGACTTTTGAGGCACATTCTTATATTTAATGGTTATATCCTTATCAGTAAATGTTAGAAAGTCATGTGTGTATTTCCATTTTCCTTAAATGCTTGTCCCGAGAGCGAGTGAGTCTCTGTTCAACTTTACAGAGCGAGCTCCAGGACCTCAAGTTGATGAAGAGCAATAATTCTGACTAAAATATACATTTGTTTATTCTACATTAATCTACATTGTTCATAGAATATTAACATGAATGATTTAAAACCTTCATTTAACATCTATGAAAACAGAAACTATAACTAATGTGTCATATAAACAGAGATGAGTTCTAAAACATTATCAATAATTCTAATAACATGCCAGATGAGATGGACATGGTAATTGCGATGATGTAATTCGTTGATTTGTTTACTTTTCTGACATATATATATATATATATAGGCTACCCTCACCTAAAGGATTATTAGGAACACCATACTAATACTGTGTTTGACCCCCTTTCGCCTTCAGAACTGCCTTAACCCTCTGGGGTCTGAGGTGTTTTTGGGGTCCTTGAGATGTTCTGACATGCCCTGACATTTGTGCTTTTTTCAGTTGCTTATAAACATGTTAATGGCAAAAAAAAATTACACACTATTTAGCACAAACAGGGCTACCATAATATGTGAGCAACAAGAATGTACATGTCTGCATTTTTGAGAGAATAATGTTTATGCGTGGTTATTGAAAAAACTAAAAACTAAAGTTTCTGAAATAAGGCCATAAAACACATACTAAATATGTGCCAATAAGACTTTTGTCTAATAGATGTCATTGCCTAGTGTTTTTTCTTCAAAATGATGTGAAAATCACCCTGCCTAATCATTCACATAACACAATACATTGATTTGAATTTTGCAAAGCACTTTCTGTTTGGAAAGGCAATATGCGGAGTGGGCGTCACAGATCATGCATATTTAGTGATTCACACCTCAGGAGACAATGGGGCCTGCATACTTAATTAGCCATTCATTCAGGTGAGTCACTGAGCCACAAGAATGCAAGAGCAACAGTTGGAAGCATTTCAATTCTTTTTTATTTTTCCACATATTGTGCTTGCAATTTGGCCTATAATATCCAAGGAAAACATGTCTAGTAATTGTGCAGTTAATTCTCATACTGTATTTTCAGTTTTGGAATATTTATCCTCTCCCCAAATGTGTCACTAATAAAACACAATAAAAATTATTTAAAGAAAAGGCTTATATTTACCTTTTAATAGTTTGTTTACATCTACCTTGTAAATATATTTTTTTATTAAAAAGGTTACAATTACAACATCAATTCAAGTGTAATCTTTCTTTGTAAAAACTAAAGTATACATTTTATCATACACATTTCAAAGTTAAAAAGGTTACAACAACAATAATTACAATTTCAACAATATTTCAAGTGTACTCTTTTTTTGTAAAAAAAAAAGATTATAGGCCTACATTTTATCTATGTATTCATTACTTTGAATATAGCCAACATTGGAACAGCTAACATCTTAGTTGATGACTTTATTTTTGACAAAAATAGTAGGCTATTTTATATATAGAAATTGCTAAACAAAAGCTTATTTGATGTGGCAGTATATTCTACAGTAAAAACTGTACCCAAATCTACTAAACAAAATGTTGTCTTTCATTTTTCGCCTGACTGTAACGTTGTTTTCATGAAATATTAGTGCATATTGTTAATTTGCCGTTTAATACGTTGCTTATACAAATAGCCTACATTTTATTTAAACACATTTCAGTCGATTTTTAATCATCTCAGTATAGCAATACAGTTTGCTAAAACAACATAATTCATTCACACACGCGATTTCTGGCAAAGATGAAGTTGATGATAGGCTGACTCGCGATCAGTAGGCTAGTGAACGCACCGGAGAAATGCACATTTATTAGGCTACATAGTTTTTTTTTGTTTTGGATGGTTTTGTTTATAACCAGCTTTCTGTAAATATATCAATTTTTTTTTAGACATGTGAGGCGAGTAGGCTACGGGTTCATGATGATCTCCAGTTCAGACCTTATGTTGTGATTGCTAGCCTATATTTACTTTAACCCCTTAACTGTCACCCCCCTTTTTGAGAATGACATTAAAATGCACTATTCAAGCTTAAATGGTAGTAATTCAAGAATGCTTTGGAGTATAGACCCAAGTTTGGTCTTGTTTTAAAGGGGAAAAATAGCAGATTATTACTGAAGTGAAATCACTTAAAAAAATTAAAGCATGAAAAAGTTATGGAAGTTTAAATTTACATTAAATCAAATATTATTTATTTAAAATTTTTATTTTATATAAAATATATTTTTTCAAAATTTATTTTACAAAAAAAATACTATAAAACCAAAGCCATAAATCTAACCAAGTTGTGTACCAAATTTGAAGTTGATATCACAAAAATTGAAGTTCCCATGAGATTTTGTTTAGGGGTATTACCAAAAATAGCCACCGGGTGTCATTGAATTCCATTGAATTTAACTGTATGCATTCTACCATAACAAATTAATAAATTTCTGTCCAAATATCACTTCTGTCACAAAATATGGAACCTTGAGACTCAGACCTTTCTGACAATAGGCCTATGTGTTTTGTCAAGATTAGAACATGTTTTGATCATAAATTATGAAATATAACGATGTCCAAAAGGGGAGGAGCCTGATAAAATAATTTAGAGTACCGTTTCTATGGCAACACAATGTCCAATTTCAAAACAGTTTTCACAGGATGAATTCTGAGATCATAAGCTTTCAAATGATACCTAATTTATGATAACTACTAAAATATGTGATGTAATAAAAAAAGGCAATAAAAAAGATAATATTATATTTTAGAGGATAATATGTATATTATACTTTTTAGAGGATAATATAATTTTATATTTTTTTATTGACAAATACTAGATTAAATGTTTTATGATGAACTTTTAGCATGAAAACCAAAGTTTCAATTAAAAAAAGTGTGTGTGTCGACTTTTTGTGACAAACGCCAGAAACGGCAGTTATGATGTAGATTTTTTGAGGTGCGCTCTTGTCAAAAATTCATCTATTACTGTTCCTGCATAAATTGTAACAAAAAACAGTGCTGAAATATCTATTAAGGAGTCTTAGACCTTTCCAACAATATATAGTTTGTCATGATTAAATTAGGATTTAATTGCAATATAGTGAAGTAAATTTAGGCGTCCCGTATTACTGCGTTGTGGTGGAAATGACGGCAATACTGTGGGACAACTACATTTTGTATCACATTAATTGTTGTCTGACCTTAAATACCTCAATTATGTTTTGATTATTTTACTGATATGTTATTCAGTCATAATAAAAAAAAGTTTTTACACTTCTTTTTCATTATTGAAGATCAGAAGTCTGGGTGTGGGACAAGCACAAAACAGCAATATTTGCATGTATAATGATGTTTAAAAAGGTGAAAAAATCATCGTAGACTACCGGTAAAAAGTTCCTAAAGTACTTTCATTGTAAATTTAACTATGAAAGTGTGAATTTTTCAAAATTAAATGTTTTTTATAAAATATGATCAAAGGACATGAAAGTGCCCATAGTCTAAGAATTGCCCAGTAACCCTATCCACCTGTTTCTCCAGCAACCAATGTGCGATTACCTACTTCCGCTTTCCGGTATTGTGTTTCCTGTTCAGCGGCTAACCTCTACGTGCTAAGTTGCTAGCGTTCGAACTTGATAACAAACTAAGTTGTTAGTGCCATAATATCAGAATAAGTTGTGTTTAAATGTTGTTAATATGAGATCAGGTTCAACTTGTGCCGTTGTTGGCTGCCATAACAATTCAAGAAAATTGAATATTTTGTCGGAAACGTCTTGCTTCGAACATCAACAACTTCGAAGAAATTGTCCGTGTCCATCGCCCTATGCTTTGCACTCCATGCCAAGGAATGAGGAACGCAAAACAGCGTGGCTTGCAGCTTTGAAACTAAAACACCCTCCAAAGAGAGTGTATGTTTGCTCTTTTCATTTCTTAAAAAAAAGCCAACCGAACTGCATCCTGATCCGGAACTTTTTCTGGGCTACGACCGACCAACTCCGAAGACGAGGAGAAAGCTAGTCCGGCTAAATGCGTCGGAAACGGCTAGCAAAACTCAGCCACTGCATCTTCAACGGCTCGGATTTAGGAACTTCCAAATGACTGCTGTGTTCCTTATTACATCTAAGAACAGAACACCACAATCGCGTAGACGCCATTCTACTCCAGCATATCAACAATGGCGGACTACTATGACGACGTCTGTCACAGCTTGCTCAGGGCGGGTCTTGTGTTGAAACACGGCTGTCAATCACAATCGCGGGAGGGGCGTACGATCTTATGACGTCACAATATCGAACGGCTTGATTTCATAGATGGTCAAACATATATGGAGATTAAAACAAAACCACTGGATGGATTTTAATCATGATAGGATGGTTGTGTACAGGCACTGCCAACAGACATTTCAGTGCAATCAACTTGTAAAAGTGCATGTACCATTATATGACCCCTTTAACTTAACGTTACTAGTATTTCCTTTTCGTGATTTGTGAGATCCGGGACGGCTGAAAAAAATTCTGATAAACACCATTTTAAAAAGAAAACGTTACAGACGTTAGGGTTCTGCTTAACAGTTCTTAAAGTTAAGAGAGTTTATTTAAGATTTTACAAAGTTAGGAAGCTTCTGTAATACATTTTCCTATCTTAAGTTAGGAAAATATCTTTAATGGCCTGAATCTTTTATTCGTAAATCAGTTCCTAACCCTTATTACCATGGTTACCAAGCAGTTAAGATTGCCCCAGTACCATACTTTACTTTTAATAATAAGCAGAAATGTCAAGCGAGCAACAAGTCTTTGATTTCTAGCAGCAATGTGGGCTGCTGCTTATAATAATTTTAAGAACGACAACTGCTCCCGGCAGTTATAATATAATTTAAGGGTAAAATTCAAATACAGAACAAAAAATACACAGACAATATGTAAACAGTAAACATGGCCGTGTAAGAAAGGACATTCAGTTGCATTAATATTTACAAGATCTAGGTTATAATGGTGATATTGCCTTTTGAAATTTAGATTTTATACTAGTAGGCAAGAATGGAAATTGTATCTAGCAGTGGTAATAATAATCAAAATACATTTTTGTATATAGGAGGATTTAATTAGACACATGGCATAACAAGTACAAAATAAATAATTGTAAACTAATATAGGACAGTAAAACAGAAGAAGAATACAGTTGATAGAGTTGCTGTGGATAGATAAAAGTAGAGGGCTTGAACTTGTCGTTTACTGTTGCTTTACAGACGAGCCAGGGAGGAGAGATGAGGGAAAGACAGGAGAGAGCTCTAAAGAGACAGATTTAGGAAGCCCAGACACAGGTCCAAAGCAAGTTAACGATGTCCAGTTTCCTTCCAACCATTTTGGACTTCAGAAGAGGTCCTTTCAGAAGAGCTGGTACAACACTTTTAAATGGCTTGAATATTCAGTGAGCCAAAATTCCGCCTTCTGTTTCTGCTGCAGATTGTTCAGCAAGCAGGAAGGTAGGCTCAACAAAGACGGTCTGGCCTCTAATGGCTACACCAACTGGAAGAGGGCTTTAGATTCGTTTAGGGACCATGAGAAGACTGTGTTACACAAGGCCTCCATGGTGGCATGGATGAGCTACAAAGCAAGCAAGATTCATGGTGACGTTGCTGAGCAGTTACAAGCTGCTAGTGTCGCTGAGGTTAGCGAAAGAAGGGAGTATCTCCGCCGCATTGTTTCAGTTACCACCTTTCTAGGCAAACAGGGCATTCCCTTTCGTGGTGAAACGGATGACAGCCCTAACAAAGGGAACTTCCTCGAATGTATGCAGCTGCTGCAAAAGTTTGACCCTTTCCTGCAGGGATACAAAGCTCCTGCCAATACTACATACCTGTCACCTTCTTCTCAAAATGAATTCATTGGATGCTGCTCCATGGAGGTCACAGCACAAATAATTAAAGAAGTAAAGGAATCCAAGATGTATGCGGTAATGGCAGACGAAGCTAAGGATGGGCACACAGAACAACTTGCTGTTTGTGTGCGATACGTTTCACTGGAAGGTGACATCAAGGAGAGATTTCTTTGCTTGCAGAAACTGGATGGCTATGGTGCAGAAGCAATCACAAATGCTGTCGAGCAAGTTCTTGTCTCAAACGACATTGCTGAACTGAAAGTGGTGGCCCAAACATATGACGGTGCAGCAGTGATGAGTGGATCTGTTCGAGGAGTGCAAGCTCGTTTCCGGGAAAAGCATCCAGAGGCTGTCTATGTGCATTGCTATGCACATGACCTAAACCTGGTCCTTTGCCATACTTGCAAGGCCATTCCTGAAGCCAGTGATTTTTTTGATCTGCTTGAGAACCTCTACTCTTTTACAGTGTGTCTATAGTCAACCATGATCAGTTTGCTGCCATTCAGAAAGAGCTCCACATTGAGCAGGGAGAGCTTGCACAAATATCAAACACCCGATGGTCATGTCAGTTGCGCTCTGTTAATGCACTCCTGAAGAATTTTGCTGCCGTCATGAAATCCCTCCAGATGATCAAAACACCAACAGCGCTGGGTCTGCTTTCAAAAATATCTAAACTCCCCGTGGTCTACCTGTTGGTTGTGTTCAAAAAGTTGCTTGGCATCACTGAAGGGTTTCAAAAGGTTCTTCAGAAAGAAACCGTTGACTTGGCACAGGCAGTGCACTACAAAAATGCTGTCCATGACACCCTGGTCAGCCAGCGAACTACACAAGTGGCTGAAGACATCTATGCCATGACAAAGACAACATGTGAGGAGAACAACATCCAGGAGCCCTCTTTCGGTCCAAGAAGGAAACAGAAGAGGATGGAAGACTTTGTTGTGGAAGTCTCCTGTGGATCCAGCTCAGACCTGCTCAGTAATTCAGAACATCTCAAGCAGAGGCTTTTCTATCCTTGCATTGATCGGATGACATATGAGCTGGAAAATCGTTTTTCCAGTGTTGGGAAAGAGGTCATGATTGGCATTCAAGCATGTCACCCAGCCTCTGATACCTTCCTGTGCATGCAGTCTCTAGAGAAACTGGCCTCACATTACAACATCCAACTAGTCCCAGAAGAGGTCTTGGTGGCAAAAAGCTTTTTGAGCAGGAAAGGGCCAGAAGCCATCCCAGACATTCTGAGTGTGTTCAAGATCCTTGATCCCATGATGTTCCCATCATTGAAGGTGATCTTACAGGTGGCCATTACCATTCCAGTCAGTAGCTGCAGCTGTGAGAGATCGTTTAGTGCTCTTTGCCGACTACATACTTGGTTGAGGCGCACCATGGACCAGCAGAGAATCAATGATCTGGCAGTGTTGTCCATTGAGAGAGAGTTGATTGGAGGCCTTGATGATGACAAAGTGATTGACACATTCGCCAAACTGAAATCAAGACGCCACACCCTTATGCTTCCTCCCCAGAAAAAATAGAAGTGCCCCCCCCAACACACACACATCCCGAGGAATGGACACTCCCTGAAACCGACGCTGGACACATTGCACCTCTCCCCGAAACCCAAGCTCCCACCCCCTGAGGAATGGACGCTGGACACAGTGCCCCTCTCCCCGAAACCCAAGCTCCCACCCCCTGAGGAATGGACGCTGGACACAGTGCCCCTCTCCCCGAAACCCCAGCTCCCCCACCCCCTGAGGAATGGACGCTGGACACAGTGCCCCTCTCCCCGAAACCCAAGCTCCCACCCCCTGAGGAATGGACGCTGGACACAGTGCCCCTCTCCCCGAAACCCAAGCTCCCACCCCCTGAGGAATGGACGCTGGACACAGTGCCCCTCTCCCCGAAACCCAAGCTCCCACCCCCTGAGGAATGGACGCTGGACACAGTGCCCCTCTCCCCGAAACCCCAGCTCCCCCACCCCCTGAGGAATGGACGCTGGACACAGTGCCCCTCTCCCCGAAACCCAAGCTCCCACCCCCTGAGGAATGGACGCTGGACACAGTGCCCCTCTCCCCGAAACCCAAGCTCCCACCCCCTGAGGAATGGACGCTGGACACAGTGCCCCTCTCCCCGAAACCCAAGCTCCCACCCCCTGAGGAATGGACGCTGGACACAGTGCCCCTCTCCCCGAAACCCCAGCTCCCCCACCCCCTGAGGAATGGACGCTGGACACAGTGCCCCTCTCCCCGAAACCCCAGCTCCCCCACCCCCTGAGGAATGGACGCTGGACAGTGCCGCTCTCCTCAAAACCCCAGTTCCCTACTCCCAGAGGAATGGACGCTGGATACAGTCCATCTTCCCTATTATTTATGTGTATAGCTATGTTATTTAAATGTATATAGTTCTCTTTACAAACTTAAACCTATACAGAGTGCCTGTGTTTACTGTCTGTTGAATGGCCTCTGGACCTGCACTGTCTATAGTTCCTTTTCCAGACTTATACAAGCAGATTGTTTGAGTGATTTATGTGTGTGTGTGTGTGTGTGTGTGTGTGTGTGTGTGTGTGTGTGTGTGTGTGTGTGTGTGTGTGTGTATAGATAGATAGATAAATAGATATAGATAAATATAGAAAGATAAATATCTATATACACAGTATATATATATATATATATATATATATATATATATATATATATATATATATATATATATTCATTTTTTAAAATATTATTTAATATTCATGTATTATTTATTTGTGTTTCAGTGAATAGCTGTTACAGTTCTACAAATAAAGCATTCTATCTTTTTACCTATCATTTAAAATGCTACAAAAAATGCACCTGAATGCAGGAAAAGAAGTGTTTAATGCCCAACGTTTCCTGGGGGAGGTCCCCCAGACCCCCCATTTATATTATTATTGCTTATTATTATGTGCCTATGCTATGAGTAGAAGTAGTTACCAAAAGCGGGGGGGGGGGGGGGGGGGGGTCTGGGGTCTGGGGTCTGGGCTAAGCCCCCAATGTATCAAGACTCTAGCAACGCCCCTGCCTCAGAGATCACCTACCGCTGCAGATGCGTACTGAAGTGCAAATCGGAAATGCTGATACCTGTTTTCCGGTTCGAACGTTGGGCGTTCCGCATAAACCCCTATTTGTTATGGAACGCATCTGTGTGAAACACACATATAGGAAAAAAAGAAAGACAGAAAGAACGGCTCCCCTCCAGCCGCGACTCGGCTCCCATCGTTCATGTTTATGAGCCGTTCAAAAGAATCGGTTCGTTCGCGAAAGTCACGGGCAGCACATCGTAAATATTTCTGAAGTGCATAGTTGTCGTCTGTGTCATCTGTGCATGTGTGCGTTCAGAGACATGTGAGTACCCTGGTGTAAATGTTTACATATGTGTATGTTGGTGCCTTAGGGTTTTTATGAGTGTTGTCTATTCTGGGATACTCAGTTGAAAAGCAGTATGTTAGCATAAAGTTCGCTAGCATTATGCTAATACCTAGTATTACTAGTGTTACACTACTAGAGTGTTTATGTGTGTACTCTCCTGACATTGTATAGTTATTATCAGAGTGTTTACAATGGTTGTGTAATAGAGAACTATGTTTTTTTGGGTTGATGTTACTGAGACCCAGCAGTAAAAGGCTTAAAAGGAGCTAATGTGTGTTTTCTGGTATATTTTTTGGTTATTTGATAAAAGCAGCTAAAGTTACTTGAAGGGAAAGTTGTACTAATTACCATTTATTAGCTTTACTTATTGCATCATGTCAGCACTGTCGTTTACTTGTATGGTGATATTTTTCTTTGTATTGTTTACTGTAGAACCACAAATACTGTAACTTACACTCAGGAAGACAGATAATCATCTGCTGGCTGTCAATAAATCCATTAAAGAGCATTAGAGCATTCGATTACATTCTTACCAATGCACCACAGTGGTCACCTATTCTCAACTAGCTACTTACAGTCCTAGCTATCACCATTACAGACATAAGTGGTTGTTTCACCAGTGTTTGATTAAAATTATTTAAAAATCTAAATGTTATTAAGCTGCCATTTTAATATAGAATATTAAACTAATTTTAAATGCATAGCAGTGCTTTATTAAAGGAAAAGATACTGCTAAATGTTTTACAATGAGCCTATAATATTGCCACGTGAGACATTAAATCAATACTATTAAATATGAATAGCGTTTTACTCTGGGAACAATAGTGCATTGTGGTGATCTTTATCTGATCATTTTCAGTTTCTGCGCATGAAAATGTTATTATTTTAATGACTACTTTGAGAAAACCACTTTTGTGATCCCAGACTAAGTTACAATTTAAATTTCTGGATTGTTTTGAAATAAAGTTTTTAAAGACTAATATAAAGTGATGTGTTTATTTCAAAGTGAATTTATTTTTTCCAGATTACATGATTTGTCAGTGCAGTTCTTTAAAGTAGGTAATGCAGAATAGGTGTTCATATTTTACTCTCTTAGTGTTCATGTTGTAACTCTGTGTCGGTGTTGCGAGAGGCAACACTCTTGAAAGTGTCGAACTAGCACTTTGAGGGTTGTTCCCATATTTACACTTTTAAAGTGTTGAAATTAAGTATATTGGTGTTGATTTCTGGATTTCAAATTTACTGTGTAGTGATTAATGTAGTTTTTATACGATCAAACTATATATTTAGATTAATTTGGACATTATGCTGCTGTAATCTGTAGTGGTTGAGGAAGATGAGTGTCATTGTTTTGTGTTATTGATGTTTTATCCATGTTATAGTGTAAGAAATAAGAATATTGTGTTTCAATAGAGTTTTTTTACAGGCCTTTATCATGTATCCTGACTCAAATAATATGTTTCTAACAGCAAACACTCAGAATAAAGTGAGATGATCTGCTGATGATCCTGAATGGCTTGTTGAATGAGTGTTGATAGTCTGAGGCTCATCAATATTAACTGTTCTGCTGAAAACACTCTTTATTTCATGACAATAGTTCCTGTTTTCACCTCATTTATTATGCTGATGTCCTCAGATCTCCTGTAAATTGACACTTAAAGCTCATTTCATTGGTGTCAGCAGACTGAGGGGATTTGTTGGTTACTATATGTACATTTATTTCTGTGTTTATGATTTTAACTGTTTTTCTTAAAGGGATAGTTCACTTTGAAAATAAAGTTTGGTATGTTTTAGCTTACCTCAAGGGCATCCAAGATCTAGGTGTCTTTTTTTCCACAGTAGTTTCAATTTTGATATTTTTAGGTCAAACCGTTCTTGTCTGCCAGTCATATAATGCAGGTCTACGGTCACTGTCTCAAAGAGCATTTACAAAGTCCAAATTAAAACAATTCCCCATCGTAAGTACACATTGATGGCCTAAGACACGAAACGAGCGGTTTGTGTGAGAAAACGAACAGTGTTTATATCGTTGTTATCTCTTGAACACAGCCACGCGGATGATCTGAGATCTCAGAAGATCCGAATGATCTGAGGGCGCGGGCGGGTATATATATATATACACTAGACGTCGCCTTGGCTACTGCAGTTCATTGGAACGAAACCGTAGCCAAGCGACATCTAGTGTATATATCTATACCCGCCCGCGCCCTCAGATCATTCGGACGCGGCTGTGTTCAAGAGATAACAACGATATAAATACTGTTCGTTTTCTCACACAAACCGCTCGTTTCGTGTCTTAGGCCATCAATGTGTACTTATGATGGGGAATTGTTTAATTTGGACGATGGGGAATTGTTTTAATTTGGACTTTGTGCATGCTCTTTGAGACAGTGACCATAGACCTGCATTATATGACTGTCAGACAAGAACGGTTTGACCTAAAAATATAAAAATTGAAACTACTGCGGAAAAAAAGACACCTACATCTTGGATGCGCTTGAGGTAAGCTAAAACATACCAAAATTTATTTTCAAAGTGAACTATCCCTTTAACATTATTCTTTTATTTATTTCTAGATACCTGTATTTTAATGAAGAAACAGAATAATATTAGGATTAGCATAGCAATACAAATATAATAATGGATTGTTATTTCTCACAGGGTTATTCACTTGATCTTGTGTTTCTGGTCACTGGTGTCCCATTTTCACATGCGTATGAATGGAAGTCAGTGCAAGGAAAAGTCCAGTGTGAACGGCCATTAATAATTCAAAACGTTTTTAGTAAAATAAATATCAATCTCAAAGTTGGTGCCAAAATATGGCAACAATGGGATTTGTCCCTGGATTCAGATTCAGTAATGTTTTAAAAATAATAATTGGAAGATAAATTTACCTCATTCAAGGAAAGTTTCAAGGACATATAATCAATCTATTGAAAAGGCATTCTGAAAATGATCATAGCCTAATATTTTAGGAGTGCCATTTATTTGTTGCATAGAAGTGTCATTTAGTATAAAAACAAACTCAGTAACTGATATATTTTAGATTTTGGGCAGATCAGTGAAGCTCATCATCAACGAAGCTCCTCCCACATCGATCACATGGTCAGTGAAGCTCCTCCCACACCAATTGCATCATTAGTGAAGCTCCTCCCACTGTAATTCTCCAATAAATGCTGTAAATTCCCATCAGCTACAAGTGAAGACGAGCATCAGAGCATCAGGAAGAGCTGAAATCTGCAAAGACTGAGTTTATTAAAGAGGACAGTGAGAACATGAGTGATCCAGAACCCTGCAGAATGAAACACACTGAAGAACAAAGAGGTTGGTGTTTATTCTTCATTTATTCATGATGCTGAAGAACATTCATGTTAGAAACATTCAAGCACTTCATTACATTTAGATAAACAGTTAAACTCTGAAATGGTACACAATGTTCTGGGATTTTCTTCAACAAATGGTCAGTAAAGGGAGGTTTGAGAAATTTGTATATTGATTATCAACATCAGGTCAAGCTAATCTTTTTTTTTTTACTGATAAATAATCAATTTATAAAAAAACATCAAATTGTCATAATATTTTATAACAATTGTCTACTTTCTACTATTACTTTAGGGCTCACTTTCATGTCCTTTCAATTTCTATTTCTTTCAATGAATTATTTTGATGTACTGAAAATTTTATTTAAAGGGGTCATATAATGCCATTTTTTGTACAAGCTAATATGATTCTTTAGGGTTTAAATTAAAAAAGTTTGTAATATACTTTAATTAAAAATTCTCATTAGTATTGTAAGAAAACACTATTTTTACCTGGTCAAAAACAGCTCTGTTTTCAGCACGCCGTTTCAGTGCATGTGTCTTTAAATGATAATGAGCTTTGCTCACCCCGCTCCTCTGTTCTGTGCGTACACCGTTTGAAATAATAACACAATATCCATAACGCCTTGTTCATTATAAACATGGGATTATGTTACGTCGTACATAGAAAACATGCTGTAATGTACCCTGAGTGTAAACCGTAGATGCATTCATCGTGAAGCGTGCAGCAAGGTTTGCAAATTTGCAAAGATTAATATAAATATTAATATAAAGGTTAATAAAACATTACACTCACTTCTGGAGGTTCAACAGGAACACGTTGGTACCGATCCGTTTTTTCTCGTTTGTAAAGCTGTCTGGTATGAAATGATTCGCGCAAACATGAAAGCATTCCCGTGAGGGAATCCCCACGTCAATCCTTTGGGCATATCCCTTCAAAAACAAAACTCGGCCACTGCGTCTTCAACGGTTTGGATTTAGGAACATCAAAATGACTGCTGTGTTCCTTATTACACCGAAGAACAATCGCAGACGCCATTCTGCTCATAGACAGTGCTCCAGTGAGGGTATCAACAATGACGCGCTGACTATGATGACGAGCGAGGGCGGGTCTGTGTTGAAACGCTGCTGTCACTCACCAATCGTGGGAGGGGCGTCGATTTTGTGATTTCACAAAATCGAACGGCTTGATTTCAGAGAGGGTCAAACATATAAGGAGATAAAAAAAAACACTGGATGGATTTTGATCATTTTATGATGGTTGTGTACAGGCACTGCCAACACACATTTCAGTACAATCAACTTGTAAAAGTGCATGTACCATTATATGACCCCTTTAATACATTTTTCTCTCATGTCAGACCTGATGGAAGAGAGTGAACTGAAGGAGGAGAGTGAAGAACTGAGTGAAGGGGAGGAGGAGAGTGAAGAACTGAGTGAAGTGAAGGAGGAGAGTGAAGAACTGAGTGAAGTGAAGGAGGAGAGTGAAGAACTGAGTGAAGTGAAGGAGAGAGAAGAACTGAGTGAAGTGAAGGAGGAGAGTGAAGAACTGAGTGAAGTGAAGGAGGAGAGTGAAGAACTGAGTGAAGTGAAGGAGGAGAGTGAAGAACTGAGTGAAGTGGAGGAGGAACATCATGTCAAACCTGGAGAAAAACCTTTGAGTCACTCAAAGACTAAACAGACATTTTTAAAGAAAAGAAGAGCCAAGAAACCTTTCACCTGCACTCAGTGTGGAAAGAGTTTCACATGGAAACAAAATCTTGATGTTCACATGAGAGTTCATACTGGAGAGAAGCCGTTCTCATGTGATCAATGCGGTAAGAGTTTCACGCAATCATCAAGCCTTGAAAGTCACATGAGGATCCACACTGGAGAGAAGCCGTTTAAGTGTGATAAATGTGGGAAAGATTTCAGTCAATCTTCAAACCTTAAAGTACACATGATGATCCACACCGGAGAGAAGCCGTTCTCATGTGATCAGTGCAGCAAAACATTTCTCTGTGCATCAAAGCTGAAGACACACCTGAGAGTTCATACGAAGGAGAAGCCACATTCATGTTCTGTGTGTGGAAAGAGTTTTTCACGGCTGCAACATTTACATAATCATGAGAAAATCCACACTGGTGTGAGAGAGTACATGTGCTTTGAGTGTGAGAAGACTTTTATTACAGCGAGTGATTTAAAACAGCACCAAATAATTCACATTGGAGAAAAACCTTACAAGTGTTCACACTGTGACAAGAGATTCAGTCGATCAGGACATCTGAAAAGACATGAGATGATCCACTCTGGAGAGAAGCCACAGATGTGTGATCTGTGTGGAAAGAGTTTCTCTCTTAAAAGTGTCCTGAAGCGACACATGATGATCCACACTGGAGAGAAACCATTCAAGTGTGATAAATGTGGGAAAGATTTCAGTCAATCTTCAAACCTTAAAGGACACATGAGGATCCACACCAGAGAGAAGCCGTTCTCATGTGATCAATGCGGCAAAACTTTTCTTTTGGCATCACACCTGAAGACACACCTGACAGTTCATACGAAGGAGAAGCCGCATTCATGTTCTGTGTGTGGAAAGAGTTTTTCACTGCTGCAATATTTACATAAACATGAGAAAACTCACACTGGTGTGAGAGAGTATGTGTGCTTTGAGTGTGAGAAGACTTTTACTACAGAAAACAGTTTAAAACTACACCAGAGAAATCACACTGGAGAAAAACTTTACAAGTGTTCACACTGTGTCAAGAGATTCAGTCATTTAGCAAATCTGAAAAGACATGAGAAGATCCACACTGGAGAAAAACCTTACAAGTGTTCACACTGTGGCAAGAGATTCAGTCATTTAGCAAATCTGAAAAGACATGAGAAGAGCCACACTGGAGAAAAACCTTACAAGTGTTCACACTGTGACAAGAGATTCAGTCATTCATCACATCTGAATTCACATGAGAAGATCCACACTGGAGAGAAGCCGCACACGTGTGATCAGTGTGGAACAATTTTCTCTTTTAAAACTCACCTGAAGCTACACATGAAGATCCATGCAGTGGATAAACCACATCACCTCAGTCTGAGATCACAGTAAGTAGTTTATGTTTATGTGCTGAGCAACAAAATCTCTTCTGTGTAAGTTAGACACACATCACTCTATAGCCAAATCTCTCCTCTCCACCTATAGCTGGTGTGTGGTGAACACAGGACACTTTGTTGATTGATTGATATCTATTAACTTGCGCTCGCTGACAGTAGGTGGCGCTCATGTAAAAGCAGAAATAAAGCACTATACAGGGCTCTAGACTGCGAGTAAATGTAAATTCATTATAATCCATCCTAAAGCTTGGAAGAGCCAGGACATTTTTTTAATATAAATCTGATTGTATTTTAGCCTGGTAATACCAAACTCTTGCTACTTCGCTTTGCTTCGTAAACAGAGTCTGGCGATTCAATTATCATTGGTTACCCGTAAGCCAATCACATAACGTTTGGTTATGACGTGTGTTATGCGCAGGCTCAGCAGCATCTAACTTCCACTGAAAACAAATGTATGATGCGAAATACCAGAGTGAACATGTCTGTGAACGACTTTTGCAGATTATGTTAAGTAAATCTATGCATCCACGGTATAATCAGCGTCTACGTCACGGTTCTCTTACGAGAGTTCTCTCGTACTGCGTTTTATCAAAACGCTACGGGAAAAGTCTCTTTTCACGAAACACTGAAGCAAAAAATTATCCTTTAATTTTCATATATGTAAAACGCGTTGCGGCAGCAGCAGTCAGCTATGGCGAGACGGCTTGCTCGCTCATTGGCTGCTCTGCGGCAACTGCTTAAGCCTATCGAGCGAGGCCTGAGATGACGTCAGGCCAATGAGGGCGCTTCGCGCCCTCCTCGCCACTTCCCGCCGAAACGGGCGTGGCTTACCTCTATAAAAGGAGCTCGAGAAGGCTGATTCACTTGATTTTAATCTCTTCAGCGAAGCGCACGCATCGCTGGATCACGGAAGCAAGCGTCGTTCGAAGCAAGCACTTCAGCGGGACGAGCCCTCGAAGCCGCTGGCCAACGCCGCCTTCTACAGCCGTACCTGCTGCGCTTTCCGACGCCTATATCCTTTATTGCTATATTGCTCTGTTTTCTGTGTGTGTGTGTGTTCGCTGCAACACTCACCCCTAAAAGAGCTGCGTCTTTTTCAAGACGCCTTCTCATGCAGCGCTCGCGCTCGCTCCGAGCCAATTGCCTACGGTGACTCTGAGGACTCGCCAGGCATCCTTTCCGAGGCTGCCCTTCCTGGAAGCGGACGGCGGGATTAGTTTTTCTTTACGTTACAAGAAAAGCTACCCTGCCTCTGCACGCGTCATTCACCGGCGAAGGAGAAAAGAGTGTTCTTAGTCCCACCGTTGGTCGGTCTGACCTCTTTTCTCTCACATTTCTCAGTTCCCTGTTCGGCGACTGGAAATATTATTGCAGCAAGTGAGTCTGTTACACGCTTGCCTGCCAGCAAACGCCGAAGAATACATGTTGACGCCGCTTTCAAAGCCTGTATCCCCCTGTGGCTCAGTGGTGGAATTATAGGTTCTCCTCGCGGGAGACCGGGGTTCGGATCCCGGTCTGGCGGCATATATATTTATGCTGCCAATGCTTTGCTCTGTAAGTCCCCTGAAGGCGACTGCAGAGATGCATTTTGCAGCCAGCGAGCGCGTAGTACCCGCTTGCCTGCAACCGAACACCGTTTCTACGGTTCCCGCGCGTCACTGGCGAAAGAGAATGGAGTGTTTTCAGCCCCGCTGAATCTGGGCGATTTCCACTCTTCTCACATTCTGGCATTTTGCAGGCGTTCTGAAAATGCAAATCACTCTGTCTGTTCCCCGAGAGGCAACTGCAGACGTGTTTTTTGCTGCCCACGAGCACGTGGTACAGGCCTGCAAGCAAACGCCAGTGTGGATAATACCCGCGCTGACTTTGTCTATGTATCTTCACTGTGGTCCAGTGGTAGATTCTTAGACTTGCGCGCGGCCGATCGGAGGTTCGAACCCCAGGCTGGCCGGCAGAAAATATTTATGCCGCCGAATGCAAATCACTCTGTTTGTTCCCCGAGAGGCAACTGCAGACGTGTTTTTTGCTGGCCACGAGCACGTGGTATATATGCCTGCAAGCAAACGCCAGTGTGGATAATACTCGCGCTGACTTTGTCTATGTATCTTCACTGTGGTCCAGTGGTAGATTCTTAGACTTGCGCGCGGGCGATCGGAGGTTCGAATCCCAGGCCGGCCGGCAGAAAATATTTATGCCGCCGAATGCAAATCACTCTGTTTGTTCCCCGAGAGGCAACTGCAGACGTGTTTTTGCTGCCCACGAGCACGGCCGATGATGCTATATGTGTAGAGAAGATGCCCACTGCTAGTACCCATCCCTACACACTAGCACAGCCCTTCACACAGGGCCCGCGCTCATATATTCGACTCGGGTCGATCACGCACGCAACATAGTGAACGTGCCCACTGCCTAGTGCCCACAAACACTATGTTCTGCATGCCTTGTGGTTTCTGTAAAGACGAAACCTGTGTGCATTCACTCTGCTCAGACAGACAGTGCACTCATTGCAGTAACTGTGCCCGCTCTCCCGCGCCCACACTTACTCACGGTACTTCTGGTGTCCCGGCCACGGCCGATGGTGCTATAAATGTAGTGTCGATGCCCACTTCTCAGTGCCCATCCCTACACACAAGCACAGCCCTGCACTTAGGGCTCGCGCAAATAAAATCGACTCAGGTCGATTGCGCTCCCCACATAGTAAAAGTGCCCACTACTCAGTGCCCACGAACACTATGTCTATCAGATCACAGGCTCTCTGTAAAAACGAGACCTGTGAGCGCGCGCGCTGCTTACACAAGCAGCGCGCCCCAAGCAGTAAATGTGCCCGCTCACAGCCCACATCTACTCGCACACATGAGTCCCATGGGACTCGCGCAGCCCCCCCTCACTCAGCCAAACACTGTTGTAAGGTCAAGGGCGAGCGCTCCGCCCGCTGTATTAAGCGCGCCCCCCGCCTCAAATGCCGCAGGCATAACGCCTATGTTTGTGAGCCCCATAGCACCTCTGTCGCACGGCGAACAGAGCGCGCTCTGTATCCGGCCCTTAGCCAACCATGCAGATGCATGGGCAGCGCTTCCAGGGGTTTCGGACTGGGTCTTAGGCATTATAAAGAGAGGCTTCTCGCTACAGTTTTGTCGACGCCCTCCGCGCTTCACAGCGCGCGTCGAAACTTCGGTTCCGCTGAATGTAGCACACCTACTTCGCGCCGAAATATCAAAACTGATAAGCAAAGGGGCGATAGAGCTTGTTCCCCGAGTTCAAAGCGAACAGGAGATATACAGCAGATACTTTCTAGTCCCCAAAAAGGACGGCGGTATCAGACCCATTCTGGATCTCAGACGGCTGAACAGAGTATTAGTGAAACGCCGTTTCAAAATGCTCGCAACCAGCAAAATTCTCGCGCATGTTCGCCGAGAAGATGGTTCATGTCGATAGATCTGAAGGACGCGTATTTTCAAATACAGATAGCGTCACATCACAGGCGATTCTTGAGATTCGCCTTCGAGGGTCAGACATACCAGTATACAGTCCTGCCATTCGGCTTGTCCCTAGCACCCCGTACATTTACGAAATGCATGGACGCAGCGCTCGCTCCTCTCAGACTCAGAGGCATGCGAGTGCTGAACTATTTGGACGACTGGTTGATCCTAGCTCAATCACGATCACAGCTCGTGGAGCACAGAACCATTTTACTCGATCACCTCGAGAATCTTGGTATCACGGTCATTTGGGCGAAGAGTTCACTGAACCCCAGCCAAACGATTTTGTTTCTGGGCGTCGTTCTGGACTCACAGTCTATGACAGCGCGGCTGTCACCACAGCGCGTGTTGATCATTCAGCGCGCGGCGAGGTCTTTCCGCCGCGGCGCTGTCACCCCGCTCAGGAAGTTTCAAAAGATGCTGGGTCTCATGGCTTCAGCATCGTCAGTTCTCCGGCTGGGCTTGCTCCGCATGCGCCCGCTGCAGTTCTGGTTGAAAACGCGGGTACCGCGCAGAGCGTGGGCGACCGGTCGATTACGCCTCAAGGTCGATCAGAGCTGTGTTTCAGCCCTGGCGCCTTGGACGGCGGACGACTGGTACCAATCAGGTGTAAGCCTGGGGACTTCCTCGAGAGTGAGGATGGTGTCGACAGACGCATCCACCTCGGGATGGGGAGCTCTGCTCGAGGGCAGACCGTTCTTCGGCCTGTGGTCGGAACGAGAAAAGCTCCTACACATAAACTGCCTAGAAATGCTGGCAGTGCACAACGCGATGACGCGTTTTTTGTCCCCGCATCAAGGACGAACACGTCATAGTCCGTTCGGACAACATGGCTGTGGTGTCCTACATAAATCGCCAGGGCGGTCTGAAATCCATATCCCTGTACAGGCTGGCGAAACGCCTCCTACTATGGGTTCAGCACAACTTACGCTCGCTGAGAGCAGTGCATGTACCTGGGCTTCAGAATGTGGGCCCAGACAGACTGTCCAGGAACAATGTTCCCCCGGGCGAATGGTCTCTACACCCACAAACAGTCCGGCTGTTGTGGGAGAGATTCGGCAGAGCGGAGGTGGACCTTTTCGCGTCCCGCGAAAACGCGCTCTGCCCCGCGTTCTTTTCAAAGACCGACAGCGAGCTGTCCCGGAGGTGGCCGCGCTGCTCGTTATACGCTTTTCCCCCCGTCTCCCTCCTGCCACAGGTGCTGGAACGGGTCAGGGAAACGAAATGCCCAGTCCTGCTTGTAGCTCCGTTCTGGGAGAACCAGACATGGTTCCCAGTTCTGATGCAGTTGGCAGATATCGCTCCATGGCCACTGCCGTTGAGGAGAGATCTCCTCTCGCAGGCCGGGGGCTCGATTTGGCACCCACACCCGGAACTGTGGTCCCTTCATGTGTGGGTGCTCAACGGATACCCGTTGGTCTCACAGAGGGAGTCGTGAATACCATCACTCAGGCTAGAGCACCGTCGACACGGCGGCTTTATGCTTCGAAGTGGTCGGTTTTCTCCGGCTGGTGTACAGCTCGGAGCATTTCACCCCTCGAATGTGAGGTAACGGAGGTTCTCTCCTTCCTACAAGAGCTGTTGGATAAGGGCAGATCCCCTTCCACGCTCAAAGTGTATGTGGCGGCTATTTCAGCGTTCTTTGGTTCAACGCTGGGTCAGTCGCTGGGAAGGAATGATTTAGTCATCCGCTTCCTCAGGGGAGCTAGGAGACTGAATCCGCCCAGACCTCCTTCAGTTCCTTTGTGGGACCTTTCTACGGTCCTAGCGGCCATGAAAGGTGCCCCTTTCGAGCCTATCCAGTCTATTAGCCTCAAACATTTGTCTTTCAAAACAGTGTTTTTGATGGCTCTCGCTTCAGTGAAGCGCATAGGCGACCTGCACGCGCTCTCTGTGAGCCCGGCATGCTTGGAGTTTGGTCCTAATGACTCTAAAGTCATACTCAAACCTAAGCATGGCTATGTGCCGAAATCCCTCAACACGCCTTTTCGGGCTCAGGTTATATCCCTGGCTGCCCTGCCGGCATCGAGTGAGGAAGGGGACTCGAGTTTTCTTTGCCCTGTTAGGGCTTTAAGAGCTTATGTCCCGCTCTGCTGTCTTCAGACAGACAGAGCAGCTCTTTGTCTCGTTCAGCGGACGTTCCAAAGGAATGGCTGTTTCGAAACAAAGTCTATCCAGATGGATAGTTGACGCCATAGCGCTAGCTTATACTGTCAAGGGCATTCCATGCCCGTTGGGAGTCAGAGCGCACTCTACGAGAAGCGTTGCTTCTTCGTGGGCTTGGTCCAGCGGGATTTCCCTACAGGATATATGTACGGCGGCAGGCTGGGCCTCTCCGTCTACATTTATCAGGTTTTATAACCTAGAGGTTCCCGCCTTACAGGCTAAGCTTTTGTCGGTGTAATCTGTTCAGCCGTCTAGTCAGACCACTGAAACCCATGCGCAATGCGCTACCGACTATCTTGGGCAGAACTGTGTAAGACCCACATTTCCCGCATTAGTTCAGGTTCCCTACCCTGTCTATGTGATGTTATACTTGCGTCTGTGGACATGTCTATTCTACGACGCTACAGTATAGGGAATTAAGGCTCCCACCCTTATTCCCTGACTCTGTGTGAGTCAATCTGGTGATTATGCACTGTGTGCCTGAAATAGCTTCCGGTGATCAGTGTTTTTATCCCAGCACGCACGGCGTTTTGCAAGGGGTTCCC
This sequence comes from Scardinius erythrophthalmus, assembly GCF_964197995.2. Lineage (NCBI taxonomy): Eukaryota > Metazoa > Chordata > Actinopteri > Cypriniformes > Leuciscidae > Scardinius > Scardinius erythrophthalmus. The sequence continues at coordinate 16,107,738 of NC_138221.1, forward strand.
GTAGCGTTTTGATAAAACGCAGTACGAGAGAACTCTCGTAAGAGAACGTACTCGGTTACTAACGTAACCTCGGTTCTCTCTAGAAGAGGGAACGAGTACTGCGTTCTCTGCCGTGCGTACGGTTCACTCTGGTTCGCTTCGGCGATCAAAATCAAGTGAATCAGCCTTCTCGAGCTCCTTTTATAGAGGTAAGCCACGCCCGTTTCGGCGGGAAGTGGCGAGGAGGGCGCGAAGCGCCCTCATTGGCCTGACGTCATCTCAGGCCTCGCTCGATAGGCTTAAGCAGTTGCCGCAGAGCAGCCAATGAGCGAGCAAGCCGTCTCGCCATAGCTGACTGCTGCTGCCGCAACGCGTTTTACATATATGAAAATTAAAGGATAATTTTTTGCTTCAGTGTTTCGTGAAAAGAGACTTTTCCCGTAGCGTTTTGATAAAACGCAGTACTCGTTCCCTCTTCTAGAGAGAACCGAGGTTACGTTAGTAACCGAGTACGTTTTCAGCCCGCCCTCTGTTCGTTGATTGGCCGGCTGTTTTCAGGCCGGAGGAAAACGGAAAGCTATGACGCTGTCTCTGAGTTCAGAAGCGAAATGAAATTGAGCCGAAGTACGAAGTCTGACGTAGTCAGGCTAATAGTATGTCTAAAAGAAGAATGTTAAGAATGTTATACACACCTTGGATGACTTGAGGGGGAGTAAATTCATGGGCACTGACTTGTAAACCAAGAGAAACACTGTGCCATTAACGAACAAGTTCATGAAGTTTTAAGTTATAAGGCTTTTAAGTCCACAAATCACCAATATTCACTGTGGATTTAATGTAGTAATGCTAACCGTCAGTGTTGGGGAGTAGTTAACTACAAGTAGCGACGCTATTAACTACATTTTTCAGTATTTTGGCAGTAGCTCAGTTGCTTTTTAAACAGTGTAGCTTTTCCAGTAGCTAACTACTTTTTGCAGCAAGTAGCGGTGTAACGCGAGCAAAAGCTACATTGCGTTTTGTCGAGCCTGCGCGAATCAGCGCGATGCAAGGATATTCTTCTTCTTGTTAGATTACAAACTAATTTTTTGCCATTACCGCCACCTGTTGTTTAATCACGCATCTTGCGGCTAACGGTTCACTGACGTACAGAAGTGGGTTGACAGTGACACACCCATATTATCCATGATGGAGCAAGACGTGGCGGCAGATTTGGAGGATGGAGAAACAACCGAAACAACTAACTTTAATTACCCATGGCCTTATTTGTCCAAGTTCATGTCTCTCAAAGAAACAACAAGTAAAGGTTACACTTTTTAATGCAATCTTTGCAAACCAAAGTTTAAAACGCTGTCTACGTCGAAGACCTCAAGCACAAATTTAAGGACGCACATACAGGTGAGTAATGGCCATTTAAAATGTATTAATTATCCTGCTTTATTGTTCTCTATGTTACATCAAATTTCTATTTCTGATTTAATTACAATGACCCGCCATGATCTGTCAAGTCAAGTCAAGTCAAGTTTATTTATATAGCGCTTTTCACAACACAGGTTGTATCAAAGCAGCTTCACAGTAATAAATTAGAACAATACATCAATGTTTGTTTCTAGTGGAACGTCTACGTTCGGTAATGCTGATCAATAGTATCGTTGATTGATTAATTCAATTAAATATCCCCAAATATCCCCAACTGAGCAAGCCAAAGGCAACAGTGGCAAGGAACCGAAAAACTCCATCAGGTGACCTAATGGAGAAAAAAAAACCTTGGGAGAACCCGGGCTCAGTCGGGGGCCAGTTCTCCTCTGGCGTTTATGAACTAGAGGTCGGATTTAACTGTAGGATTAAAAGTATTATATGAATGCCTGGCTGAAGAGATGCGTCTTTAATCTAGTTTTAAACTGGGAGAGTGAGTCTGAGCAACGAACAGTATCCGGAAGACTATTCCAGAGTTTTGGTGCTAAATGTGAAAATGCTCTCCCTCCTTTGGTGGATCTGGATATCCTAGGTATGACCAAAAGCCTCGAATTTAGTGATCTTAAAGAGCGCGATGGATTATAGGGCGATAGAAGATCGGTTAAATAGACTGGAGCTAAGCCGTTTAGGGCTTTATAAGTCAGTAGCAATACCTTGTAATTAATACGGGACTTTATAGGTAACCAATGTAGGGATGATAAAATCGGTGTTATATGATCATATTTTCTTGATCTAGTTAGAACTCTAGCGGCGGCATTTTGGACTAACTGTAGCTTGTTTATTAAGGATGCAGGACAACCGGCTAATAACGCATTACAGTAATCTAGTCTCGAGGTCATGAATGCATGAACTAACTTTTCTGCGTCAGAAACTGATAGCATATTACGTAGCTTAGCAATGTTTCTAAGGTGGAAAAAGGCTGTTCTTGTAACATATGAAATATGATTTTCAAAAGACAGGTTGCAGTCTAATATAACACCCAGGTCTTTTACTGTAGAGGATGAAGTAACAGGACATCCTACTATGTTAAAGTTGTATTGTGAGAGGTTTTGTGGGTGGTTTTTTGAACCGATAAGTAGTACCTCTGTCTTGTCTGGATTTAATAAAAGAAAATTATGCGTCATCCAATCTTTTATATCTTTAACACACTCTGTCAATTTGGATAATTTAGCGTTTTCATCTGGCCGTGATGAAATATAGATTTGAGTGTCATCAGCATAACAATGGAAACTAATTCCATGTTTCCTTATAATATTTCCAAGTGGCAGCATATATATTGAGAATAATAGAGGGCCTAACACAGATCCCTGCGGCACTCCATAGTTTACTGGAGTTATGATAGATTTTTCTCCATTTAAATAAACAAAATGGTAGCGGTCAGATAAATACGATCTAAACCAGCTTAATGCTTGTCCTTGAACACCAGTATAATTTTGTAGTCGATCTAAGAGTATTGTATGATCTATAGTATCGAACGCAGCACTAAGATCAAGTAAAACTAATATTGAGATACAGCCTTGGTCAGAAGCTAAAAGTAAATCATTTGTGATTTTAACGAGCGCAGTTTCAGTGCTATGATGCGGCCTGAATCCAGACTGAAACTTTTCATAGGTGTCATTTTCTTGTAAGAAAGAGCCCAGTTGAGCGGACACAACTTTTTCTAGTATTTTAGACATAAAAGGTAGATTTGAAATGGGTCTATAATTTACTAGATTATTCGGATCTAATTGTGGTTTCTTAATGAGAGGTTTTATAACTGCCAATTTAAATGTTCTTGGAACATGACCTAAAGATAAAGACGAGTTAATAATATTGAGGAGAGGCTCTTCCACTACAGGTAACACTTCTTTCAATAGTTTAGTTGGTATGGGATCTAATAAACATGTTGTTGTTTTAGAGGAAATGATAAATTTATTTAACTCTTTTTGTTCTATAGTTGAAAAGCACTGTAATTGTTCTTGCGGCGTGATAATTGAGGCTGAATTATAAGGCGTGATTGAGGATTGAACGTTTACAATTGTGGTTCTGATGTTTTCTATTTTCTCAGTGAAGAACTTCATGAAATCATTACTACTAAACTGTAATGGAATACTTTGTTCAGGAGACATCTGTTTATTTGTTAGTCTCGCCACGGTGTTAAATAAGAACTTAGGATTGTTATGGTTGTTTTCTATTAGTTTGCGTAGATGCTCAGCCCTGGCCGCTTTTAGGGCCTTTTTATAACGTGACATACTGTCTTTCCATGCGATTCTAAAGACCTCTAAGTTGGTTTGTTTCCATTTACGCTCTAAATTACGGGTTTCTCTCTTTAGAACACGCGTAGTACTGTTGTACCATGGTGCTTTACTTTTCTCTCTGACCTTTTTTAATCTAATGGGCGCAACAATATCCAATGATCCAGAGAGAATGGTGCTCATAGTGCTAGTTAATTCCTCAAGTTCATCTGTTTGTTTGGGTTCACTGAGCAGCTGAGACAGATCCGATAAGCTGTTTGAAAAATTATCTATGGTGGATGGAAGGATTGTTCTGCCTAATCGATAACGCGGCGCAGCATGATATATTACAGGAGTACGTAATATGCAAGTTACCATGTAATGGTCAGTGACATCGTCACTTTGTGGAATGATATCTATATCGGTTGGATCGGTTCCATGTGATATAATTAAATCGAGTGTATGATTAAATCGATGAGTCGGTCCGGTAATGTTTTGCTTGACCCCAAAGGAGTTTAATAAATCAGTAAACGCAGCCCCTAACGCATCATTTTGATTATCTACATGGATATTAAAGTCTCCAACAATTAATGCTTTATCGAAGTTAACTAATAGGTCTGAGAGAAAATCTGCAAACTCTTTTAGGAAATCAGCGTAAGGCCCAGGCGGTCTATATACAGTAGCCAAGGCTAGAGATAATAGGGATGTTTTTCTATCATCTAAGAGCGTAACATTTAGTACAAGTACTTCAAATGAAATAAACTTATAACCCGTTTTCTGAGTAACATTGAGAAAATCTCTATAGATTGTTGCAACACCGCCGCCACGACCATTCAGACGGGGCTCATGCTTATAGAAGTATCCAGGAGGAGTAGACTCATTTAAACCGAAATAATCATTTGGTTTAAGCCAGGTTTCAGTAAGGCAAAGTACATCGAAGCTATTATCTGTGACCATTTCATTTACAATAACTGCCTTAGGTGTGAGTGATCTAATGTTTAAAAGACCTAGCTTTAAAAATTGTTTTTGATTACCAATAGCAACATTTTCTGGTTTAATAACAATTAGATTTTTTCTAGATCCTGCAGTAGATTTATGATTTGATCTCACTAAACGAGGAATAGACACAGTTTCTATGCAATGTTCTACACTATTTATATCAGTTAAATTGGTGCAGCAGAGACTATGATTTGGACTTTTGTTTACTAGTCAAAAGGTATTTAACATTTTGGAGATGTTATCTGACAGAAGATCCGATCCGAATCTGTTTGGGTGTAAGCCATCAGCACGGTAAAGCCTAGGACGCTCCCAAAACAGATTCCAATTATTTACAAAGAGAAGTTTCTGCTCATTGCACCATGACATTAACCATTCATTAAGCGCAAATAATCTACTAAACTTTTCATGACCTAGTCGGTACGTGGGAAGCGGTCCTGACACAATAATCGTTATATCAGGCGATGTGCTGCGTACCGTATCGATCAGATTCCTGAAGTCTTTCTTCAAAACTTCCGTCTGGCGCAGTCTGATGTCGGCCCCTCCCGCGTGCAGGACAACGGTTCCGACGCGCTCGTTCAGAATCTCGGGAACGTGAGCAGCGACTTCGGAAACACGAGCACCAGGAAAGCAGTGACTATGCACCTTACTTTTATTTAACGTAACGTGTACGTGTCGAACGATGGAATCGCCGATGATCACAGCATCGCGTTCTGTTTCGCGAAGAGGGGAGAAGCGGTTTTGTGTGGATATCTCGAAAACCGGGAGGGTCGGAGAGAGTTTTCTTGGTCTAGACCTGACTCGCGACTTCCGCTGCGGAAAAATCCAGGCTTCGTGATGGCATGTTGGAGCCGGAGTGAACGAGACCATGGCTGATCGCGACCTCGACGTTCGGGACCGATGTTGAGGAACGCACGGAGTAGACGAGGTCGGAGTCAGCGGGTTAGTAACATTAATCTCTGATTTGTGTGCCTCGGCGCGCGATGTTTCGAGAGCCAAACGCCGGTCTATCAGCTCGGCTTTTCTTACTAAAAGGTCGTGGATCTGTTTCTCAACAGCTTCCAGCTCAGACTGCACCGCGTGCAGCTCAAATGTGTCCTCACCTGCACCAAAAGGTAGACTACTTACATTTGATATATTCGCCATTTTAACAGATGGACAGTAAGTTAAGTTAGCAACGACGCTACCAGTGGTGCTATCAATATTAATACTAATTTATGGCTTAAGTCTTGGATATAATCCGTCTTTTCAGTGGTACGGGTGTAGAGTAGACGCACGATAGGTGAAAAATGTTTGTTTGTAACTTAAATGAGTGCGGAGAAGACGCGTTCAGCCGTGATCCACGGACGTAACCTATAAGAGTATCCAGCGTTGGATCACAAGGCTTGAGACGCGTCTGCTCAACAATCCGCGTTATAACTATGAGGTGAGGAAAAGTAGAAAATGTTCGTTGTAAGTGAGTTTAAAGAGAAATCAAGAATTATAAATCAATCGATGGAGCTCCAAAGACAACAACGCGCTCAGACGCGACGCATGCGCATTCGAAACAGGAAGTTCTATCTAGAAAAAGGAAGTTCTAAAAGAAAACACGTTGATAATGCTCAGTAAGAACGCCAGCAGTGTCGGGAGAAATGATACAACTCGGCTACTTTCCGAGTTGTATACAGAATGATATCTGTCCGCCAGTTTGGTAATGAACATAAAAGACCACTAATGTTTGCGCCATCGTGTTTGTCAGTTGAACAAAAAATGTAATCTTAGTTTGTTTATCGCACGACAAAGGCTTTGATCTAATTAAATTGCTGTATAGATTTGTTGTGACTGGTTTCAGAGCGAACCGAACTGTGCTCACAAGCAGCTTGTGATTCACGTTCTTCTTTCACAGTAAATTCTGCGAGCTCTATCACTGCATGTGAGCGAGATTAACGTGCATTTTTCAAACACCAGTTATGCTGTTTAACGTTCACATAACTTCCTACATTTGTGTGGGCAGCCAGATAATTACAGCATTTTACTCGATTTGTAATAGAAAAGTGTTTTTAATGTTATAGAAACATAAAGGTCTCGTCACAGTTTTCCTCCAAAATAAAAGCTCAAGTGTTTAATCCTTTCAAGTGGAGAAATTAAAGGTCCCATGACATGCTACTTTTTTAGGCTTTAATATAGGCCAGGGTTCACCAATCTCGGTCCTGGAGGGCCGCTGTCCTGCAGAGTTTAGCTCCAACAAGCTCCAACACACCTGTTTGAAAGTGTCTAGTATGCCTAGTGAGACCTTGATTAGCTGGTTCAGGTGTGTTTAATTGGGGTTGGAGCTAAACTCTGCAGGACAGTGGCCCTCCAGGACCGAGATTGGTGAACCCTGATATAGGCCTTAGTGGTCCCTAGTGCTGTATCTGAAATCTCTTTCCAAAAATTCAGCCTCGGTGCAGAATTATAGCCACTATAAGCCAGTCCCAGAATGAGCTTCCTTCAGACAGGCCGTTTCGGTGTCTGTAGCTTTAAATACTAATGAGGAGGAGAAAGGCGGTGCAAGGTGGAGGGTAGGTGTGGCCTTGACCATCTTGCTCAACGGTACCGTGGCGTGCATGTTTACGTTGGATATAGCAATGGCACGAAGACACGCAGTCTTTCAAGCATTTCAGTTTGACCAAGAATCTGATCTGGATGGAGAAGCAACGGATGAAGAAGTTGCAACTCAGCGGCTCCAGCAGGATTAGACGGCGGCGGCGTTTTTGGGGCTTAAAAACGCATAAAAGTGAAACCACCCTCCAGAGTGGAAATCTTAAAAACGCTCCACCGTCGCGTTCCCGTCTAAACGGTAAAAACGCAAAAGTCTGCTAGACAGTGAAGGCACCGATCAGTGCTTCACATTGCCACCTAGCCGCCTGGAGAGCACACTACATTGAATTTCACACACTTTTGCGTCACCGTATGCACGCAGATTTCCCCCCCATAACACTCGTCTAAACGCAGAATAAAAAGTGATCACTTTTGCGTTTTTTCTTCAGATCGTTTCCGTGTAAACGTAGCCTAAAATATTATGTCTGGATACGGTACTTTATTCGGATGGTTTACAGTTATTATCATGTAGCTAACGCTAACCTACTGTTGCCTTTTAATGAGAGATCTGTAACGTCTGTAAGTTATTTATCTTATTACAATTACATCAAGCTCTGCGATCTTGAAATGCGGATATCGCGCGCGCCATATAACCAACAGGAAAACGGTTATCCAAATAACAAAGAAGTGTACAATACTCGCGTTACAGTGTGTGTATTCACACACATAAACTGCATAGCTGCATAGCTAATGTTACAGCCACATTCTACGTGTAACAATCTAGATAACCATAAACAGTAAAGCAACACACTTATATATCATTAGTTGACTTACTTGTCCGAGGTGTGTAGCTGAGCCAAAGAGAGTGATCCAGACTTTAGTTTCAGACGTTCAGCAAGCCCAGCTCTGTATTGACCCTTCGGTGTTCATTTGTACATCCAATTATTGAGCAATTGATATGCTTCCCTCGCTCAAAAGCCATGATATCTCTCGTGGACAAACTAAAATCGCACGCGCGCGTTCCTACTTCCTATCGCATTTTCTCATGGGCAGAAAATATTCTCTGGGCGGGCAAAGCAGAGACAGGGGAGGTAACATTTCTCCTTATAATGTCATAAAGAGGAGATTCAAGATCAGCGCGTATAAGCCTCCATTTTCTCAAAGGCAGAGAAAGATAGCAAAAGCTCGATTTACATCGATTGAAATTTCTAGAAACTTGGGGACCATATACAGGCTAGGGGAACTCATAGTAATGTTAAAAAACCTCAGAAAGTGAAAATTTCATGTCATGGGACCTTTAAGACAACTGTTATCATTTAGCTACCTTAGTGTAAAATGAAAAGTAATTTAAAAGGGAACATTCCTTTATGTTGTTGCGCAGTTGTATTATTAGTAGGCTTATATATTTCTGTCTTGCATAATAATAATTTAAAAGTATGGCATTTAAAATGTTTTTTTTCTTTCTAATTTTTTCCCCTTTATCCTATGCCTATCAGAGACTGCATCCAACTAAACTGAATGAGTTACTGAGAATGCAGCAACAATTCAGTAAAAAGATAACGACACCCTCCATTCAAGAACAGAGTTCTTCAAGCTCAACAAGACCAATTCAGTATTTCATGAGGGAGGTGGTACCAGTTTCCCAGGAAAAATTCAACAAGCTGGTTCTGAATTTTGTTATTCAGGGGCTTCATCCCCTCAGTATTGTTGAAAGGGCAGAATTTAAAGAATTATTCAAAAAGGTACTGCCTTCAAGGCATGTGATGTCTAGAAAGACATTAGTCAGAATGCTAGAGGATCGATACATTTCCATGAAGGCAGATATGTGTAAAGTTTTGTCTGAGCAGGAATTTGTAGCAACAACCACAGATGCATGGTCTACAAATCACAAGAGCTATCTGGGAGTCACTGTCCATTGGATAGATTCAGACACACTTACCATCTCTTCCGGGGCTTTAGCTTGCCGAAGGATCAAGGGAAGGCACACTTATGACACTCTGGCAGAGATGCTTGAAAGTGTCCACATGGAATTCAGCATTCAAAACAAAGTTGTGTTAACCACTACAGACAACGGTTCAAATTTTGTAAAAGCATTTAGTGTGTTCGCAGCTGAAGAAAAAGTGACTGAAGATGATGAAGAAAATGATGAAGAGGCAGATGTTGAGTTCACTGATGTTGCAGCATTTCTACAAGAGACCAAAAAGGATAATTTGTTACATTTATATAGCGCTTTTTCTGAGACCTCAAAAAGGATGACTACCACTTGCCAGCCCATCAACGCTGTGCCTGCCATTCTCTCCACTTGGTTGCAACCAAAGATGCTGAGGCAGCTGTGGACGATTCTTCATTTAAAAAGATTTCAGGGGGCAGCTTTCGCCAAATGTCAAAGCCTTTGGAATAAGCAGAGTAGAAGCACCCAAGCTTCTGACAACATTAAAGACAGACTTGGATGCATGCTGGTTGTGCCTAATGTTACACGTTGGAACTCTACATATAATGCAATGGACTGTATGAAAACTTGCATTGAAGAGAAACCTCAGGAGCTCCATGATGTTTGTGAGAAAGTGGACATTCCACGACTGAAGCCATCAGAGATTACATTCATCAAAGAATATGTCATGGTGAGTTTGAACTGTCTAAGATGTATTGAATCAATCATTTTATGTAAATATTTTTAGTGTTTCATAGAATCCCATATTTGTAAAATAAAACTATTTTTGGTATATACTGTACGTTAAATACAAATTTGATTAAAACCAATGACTTTAGTAGCCTAATTCTTTAGTAAATTATTTTAAAGTTAATTACCTATCAATAACTCTTAACAATATAATAATCAACATGACTTATGCATCCTGTGATTTTCATCATGTATTTTTGCACTCATGCATACAGCCATGTTTTATGTGTAATTTCACAGGTGATGGCACCAGTGTCCAAGGCCCTAGATGTTCTCCAGTCAGACAAAATGGCATACCTCGGAGTCTTGGTCCCCACAATCAACATTCTTGTTGAGAAGTTGCAGTCACTCAAGCAAGAAAACCTCCAATATTGTGGGCCATTAGTTAATGCCATCATCAGTGGTGTGAACAGAAGGTTCAGTTACCTTTCCGGTAAAAAGTATCTCATGGCAACGGCTTCACATCCTATGTTTCGTATGTCTTACATACCAAATGAACAAAAAGATGACATCATCTTAAGACTAAAACAGGAGCTTTCAGCAGCACACAGTCCACATGTTGCAGAGACAATTGTTTCAAGGAAGCCAGAAAATGAAAGCGATGAGATCACAGACTACTTCTCCAGAAACCAGGAGAATGTTTTGGATGAATTGAACATTTATCTACAGTCTACAGCAAACACACCTGATAGTGCTTTCCAGCGTCTATCAAAAATGAAGAGAGTCTTCATTAAGTGCAATACTGGTGTCCCTGCCAGTGCCGCATGTGAGCGGTTGTTTAGTGTTGAAAAGGACATTTTCCTGCCAAAACGCAACCGTCTTTCCGACAGTCATTTTGAGAAACTTCTCTTGTGTCGAATTAACAAGTCAGGCACTTCTGCTTCAGAAGTGAACAAATTAAGAGTTAAGAGAACAAATTGAGTTGTATAAATTTGGGAAAAAGCGTTTTATTTCAGTTAAACACAGATTTTATGTTGCTTCTCTAATTTTACATGCAAGTATAGCCGAAATCATTTGTCTTAATGGGTCGCGTTTCAGTCACTATTTCATATTTATTCTATTGTTCTTTCTCCCTTTCCCCCCGTGATTTTGTCTATATCATGAATATAAGACGAACCCCCATTTTTCAGCCTATTTTTAGGACAAAAACCTTGTCTTATATTAAGGTATATCAGTGGTGTAGTCTAGTTCTCTTACGAGAGGTTCTCTCGTATTGCGTAGTTGCTTACGCTACGGGAAAGCCTTTCTTTCTCGAGATACTGAAGCCAAAAATTATCCTTAATTTTTATAATCTTGTCAACGCAGTGCGGCAGCCTGCAGACCTAGGGCAAGCTTACTAGCGTGCCCATTGGCTGCCCTGCGGCAACTGCAGCAGCCTACCGCTGAGCCCCTTGGCGTGACGTCACGACCAATGAGCGCGCTTGGCGCGCTTAATGCGTCACAGCCCGCGAAAAGGGGTGTGGCTTAGCGTATATAAACAGGGCTCGGAGGCTGCTTCTCTGATTTTCTGTCTTTTCAGCGAAGCTCTACGCATCGCTGCTCTCTGAGGAAGCCGCCGTCGAATCAAGCGACCAGCACGCCGAGGATCTCAGCCTGAGGACGCCGGCCGCCTTCGCCGCCTTCAGCTTTCCCTGCCTGCTTCGCTATCCGGCGAATATATCCTTTTACTGCTCTGTGTTGTATGTGTTTGTGTGTTCGCCCCGCAACACACTTTGCATCTAAAAGAGCGCGAGGCGTTGTTGCAAATGCCTCGCTCATCCTGTGGCTCGTGCAGAGCCGCGCTCAGCGACGGAGACCGCCACGTGATCTGCGCTCTCTGCCTGGGTTTCGACCACGCAGCCTGCGCCCTTCACGGGCGGCTGCGAACAGTGTGAGGACTTGCCGATGTCGACCCTGCGGGCTCGACTCGCCATGTTTCACGATCCTCCACCTTCTCCGGCTGCCTCTTCCGGGCCGCGTAAGAAAAAACGCCGCTCTCAAAGGCCTTCCGAGCCGGTGGTTATAGCTGAGCGCTCGCCGGAGCCCCTCCCGCGAGCCTCGCTCTCTCCTTCTCCCCCGCCCTTCACCGACGCGCAGCGGCCGGCCTCTGCCCGCACTGCCGTCGCCTCAGGGGATGAAGCAGACCAGCTGGTTACTCCCCTCTGTCAAGCCGCGCAAACGGCGCCGCTCACAAGGGAAGCGCGCCACACAGTGCTCCTCTTAGCCCCATACTGGGAGAACCAAGCTTGGTTCCCGGATCTAATACAGCTGGCAGACTCAGCCCCCTGGCCGATACCGGTGAAGAGAGACCTTTTCTCTCAAGCCCGCGGCTCGATATGGCATCCCCATCCAGAGCGCTGTCTCTGCATGCGTGGAGCCTCAACGATTACACGCTGATCTGCCAGACGGGGTCATGAACACGATCATACAATCTAGAGCCCCCTCTACGAGGCGGCTCTACATGTCGAAATGGTCAGTGTTTAACAGATGGTGCACTGCTAAGGGGCTCGATCCACAGACATGTGGGGTATCGCGAGTACTGTGTTTCCTTCAAGAGTTACTGGACGCGGGCAGGTCCCCCTCCACGCTCAAAGTCTATGTCACGGCCATTTCAGCGCTCTCTGTTCAGAGCTGGGCCGCGCATTAGGAAGGAACAAGTTCGTCATCCGCTTCCTTAGAGGAGCCAGGAGGATGAACCCCCCGCGACCCCCCTCGGTTCCTATGTGGGATCTTTCACTGGTCTTGGAGGCCCTGAAAGCGCATCCCTTCGAACCCTTGGAAACTGTGGATATGAAATACCTCACGCTCAAAACCGTTTTTCTGATAGCACTGTCTTCAGTCAAACGAGTGGTGGAACAGCTCTTTGTTTCGTTTGGCGGGCGCACCAAGGGTCTCGCCGCCTCGAAACACAGCCTGTCCAGATGGATAGTGGACGCTATTGCTGCTGCTTATGCGTCTAAAGACCTGCAGTGCCCATTGGGCATTCAAGCTCACTCCACCAGAGGCATGGCCTCGTCGTGGGCGTGGTCCAGCGGGATTCCCATTCATGACATTTGTGCAGCGGCAGGCTGGGCCTCCCCCTCCACATTTGTTAGGTTTTACAACCTGGATGTTCCCGCCTTGCAGGCGAAAGTGTTATCAGTCTAAGTCTCGCGTATGCCAGCCCACTATCTGTGCGCGGGCTACGTTGTGTGATTTAGCTCTACTGGTTGAGCTGCACTATGCAGGGAATTGTCAGTTCGGACCGGCCGTGCCGCTCCTAACCCCCTAGTGTGTGCTTATGTACGGCGCTAGCCCTCTTCGGGCCGCCCGGCTCTCTGCTATCACGTTCCCCGGGCTCTCCCTGGGACTCATTCAGTGGATGCTGGGCGCGCACGGCGTTGACAAGGGCGTTCCCGTAGCGTAAGCAACTACGCAATACGAGAGAACCTCTCGTAAGAGAACGTTTCGGTTACTCACGTAACCTCTGTTCTCTCTAGAAGAGGGAACGAGTATTGCGTAGCCCGCCGTGCTCGCACCACGAGCTCATTTCGCTTCATGCGACAGAAACCAGAGAAGCAGCCTCCGAGCCCTGTTTATATACGCTAAGCCACACCCCTTTTCGCGGGCTGTGACGCATTAAGCGCGCCAAGCGCGCTCATTGGTCGTGACGTCACGCCAAGGGCTCAGCGGTAGGCTGCTGCAGTTGCCGCAGGGCAGCCAATGGGCACGCTAGTAAGCTTGCCCTAGGTCTGCAGGCTGCCGCACTGCGTTGACAAGATTATAAAAATTAAGGATAATTTTTGGCTTCAGTATCTCGAGAAAGAAAGGCTTTCCCGTAGCGTAAGCAACTACGCAATACTCGTTCCCTCTTCTAGAGAGAACAGAGGTTACGTGAGTAACCGAAACGTTTTTTGTAGTGAGTATACTCTAATGTAACACACACACCCCCCCGCGCCCCCGCCGCCGCATACTCAACCATTCCAGACCGTCACCACATAAGCACCACCACACTCACTAATGCATACAGTATGCATCGACATGTAATTGAGAGCATTATGAAATACTAAGTGTTATCAACGTCAATTTATTATAAGCAACTCAAGACTTTAACAGCCAATGACATTTACAGCTGGGGAGACTGGACTGATTTTCTACTGTTTAGTGTTAATCACCATCTAACTCAGTCAGTTAAGAGCTACCTTTAGCCTTAGATTTTATATGAATAAGCACAGGTTTTATCAGTTGACAATTTAACAATTTTTTTTTTTAAAGCATTAAAGGCACAAATACAAATTTACTTTTAGAAATGGTGTTTTTGAAAAAAATGTTAGTTTAAAATACATTTTACTGTGCAATTTCTTTCTAATTAATTTGAGTTAGACCAAACTTTTATTTTGGTGGGTTGTAGACATTTGAGTTTCTGTGTGTTTTAATAAACTTATTATTATAATTATTATTATTAGGCCTGAAGTATACTCTGTGCAATAGTAATATATTTCTGTTATAATTTCTTCAAGTTATACAGAACTTTTATATTGACAGGTTGTCGTAAAAACATTACAGTTTCTATGTGTATATGAAACGAATGAATGACAATAGTTTTATCAAATGAAATGGTGAAATTCTCATCAAGTGACTCTCATAGCAGCTCTGCGATGAAATGCACATGTGTAGCTTACACTGTAAAAAATGATTTTTTGGTTAAGTAAATACTACTGAAAAAAAACAATGTAATTTACATGAAAAAGTTAGTCCAGGCAATAATTAAAAAAACTAAGTAAATTCCATATCAGTACTTAATTCAAGCGAGTAGAAATGAAAGCGTACATATCTACTCAATAAAATTAAGTAAAAATTACTCAACTTTTCTGATACTGGGGTTCCCATCATGCACTGGACCTTGAATAATTAATGAGGTTCATTTTTCACTGTTTTCCAGCTGTATTTACACTGTTTTATCATTGCTTTTGTTGTCAGGATTAGTAATTTGCCATTTTGTGACATTTCGAGTAAATTTTCTGCTCAAAATGACACATTCAAACACAAAAATGATCCATCAAATGTTACCGTCATTGTGTATTGTCTACCAAGTATTGAGGTACTGTATTTGCACTTACGTGAGACTTAACATCTGACATGATGTAGTATAAATTACTTAAATAATCTAAGTAAAGCACATACTATAAATGATTGGTATAATTCAATAATATTGTTTGAGTGAAATGTAATGCAAAGGAAATTTCAACTAAATTGATGTTAATCGACCTTTTACTAGCCAAGTTAAATTACTTATTATCTTTGTTACTTTTACTTAACTAGGTTAAGTAAAGTTTACTTAATTACATATTCCAAGTAAATTTAACTTAAAGATTTCTAATTAAAGCTACTGATAAATATGTTTAGGTTTTACTTGGCAAACGTTGTAAATTTACTAGCATTTTCTGAGTGAAAAAAATTAGCAAGCTTTTTTCAAGTAATTCCTACTCCAAATTTTTTACAGTGTACATCATGTCTCAATACAGTGAAACGCTGAAAACCCCACGAGCGTGAGTCACACATGCTTCTGTGTGTGTGTGTGTAGTGGAGCACACACTGAGCGCTCATTCCCAGAGACGCGTAGAACAATTGCAGTCTCTTTTAGCTTTAATATTCATAGACACTAGTCCATATCGAGATTTGATTCATTGTACAGCTACTTTTGATTTATTCATTCAAAAATAGCCAAATTCCGTGACGTTCTGCATATAGCAAGTTCCATTTGTGACTGGATTCCGCGATTCGATCCGTCGCTTCGCAAACACAGACGGGGTGAATTTATGAATGAAAGTGTGAAAGTTCTGACACAAAACGAAGTTGATACGTATCCTCACGGTTTTTTTAAGTGGGCATACGCAAATCCTTGGCCTTTTCTAGTGGGTATACAGCGTAGGCCTATACCTGCGTATCACGTAGACTACACCACTGGGGTATACGTTATTAGTGATGGCTACCTCTCGCTGCTCGCATCAAATTCAAGGCATTGACGCTTGCTTACAGATCTATCACAGGCTCAGCTCCCTCCTACCTTCACTCACTACTACGAGTCTACATTCCTACCAGAAGCCTATGCTCGGTGAACGAGCGACGTCTCGTGGTTCCATCACAGAATGCCACAAAATCACTTTCCAGAACATTCTCATTCACAGTTCCATGCTGGTGGAACGCTCTCCCCACCCTCATCCAGAATGCAGAATCCCTGACAACATTCAAAAGACAGCTGAAAACCCATCTCTTCCGTGAGCACTTAACCACATAGAAAAAAAAAAAAAAAAAACCCTTTCTCTCTAAATTAAAACCTCACTTATCGGGCCTATGCTACTCTGGATAATGCCTGAACTTCGTATCTTGAGCACTTCTTGCGTTGTTTTTGTTTTTTCCTCTTCATGATGACTCGCTTAATCTAGTCTTAATTTGTAAGTCGCTTAGGATAAAAGCGTCTGCTAAATGACTAAATGTAAATGTATATTGTTACGTCCTATGAGTGTCTAGGGTTCTTTTAACAGAACGTAACATTTTACAATTTTAAAGAGCATTTGTCTGGGCCCTGCCACAGCACCACAACAACAAGATTCTTTTTAACTCTTTTTTTAATTCAACAGGCTCTTAACATAGCTTAGGGAAGAAACAAAGGCTTCAGAAGGGGGCAATGCCAAAATAAGAAACAAAAAGCCAGATCTACCTGTTTTTTATATTCTTAATAAGCCTTACAAAGAAAATACAAATAAATAACAGAAGTCTGAACTCACTCCCTGCCTAGCCACAAAACAGGAGAAAAAGGGGCTACAAAAACAAAATGGCGCCCACCTCCCTACAGTTACCAAATCACAAACAAAAGAAAATAACAACAAACAATCAGAAGAATAACAGCTTTTTAAGGAACATAAATCAAAGGTGGCTTTACAACTTTAGAGGTTTTAAGATTGAGGCGTTTCACAATCAAGCAGGCCCTTCAGCAACAACATTCAACAGAGAGCAGGTTACAGCACAGATCTACAAGGCACACCAGCTCCAAACAACAGGACCAGGCAGGACACAGACCATGCTCTGGAGAAGAGTTCTCCACGATTCTTCTTCTTCTTTTGGTTTTATGGCGGGTTGCGAACCAACTTCAAAGGCGCATACCGCCACCTACTGTGATGGAGTGTGAAGAGAATGATCTAATTTCTAAATCCTATAATATAACCCACAATTCGTGACGAATTTTATAACTACATTTATCTGTTTCCTTGAATTTGGACTATCATTTAATATATTAGTTATATTGAATTCCCGGCACCCTACTGCTTGAAGATCTTCCTTAAGAATCCGCCTTTCTTCTTCATATGCTTTACATTCCTTAAAAACATGTTCTACCGTCTCATCTAACAAACCTCACATAAACCTGTGTTGTGCTTTCCTATAATGTGTAAAGTGTAATTTAAATTAGAATGTCCTGTTCGTAAATGTGTAAAAATAATTTGTTCTCTTCTACTTATATTGAGACTTATTTTGCTTTTCTTTACCGTTTTTTGAATCCTATAAAAATACCGCCCCTTATGACATGTGTTCTCCACGATTGAGAGTTCTTCCGGATTTTATACTGCTTCCCTCCTGGATGGTAAGCAGGTGCAGGTGGAGATGCAATCAGCTACCTGCCAGAGGAAAGAGTGGGAGGAGCCAAAGGAGAGCAAGAGACAACAAAAACAACAGAAAGAAAACATACTACAGTACAATGTAGCTCACAAAAATATACGTCTTTAGACGTAACAATATGTACTAGTGAGTGTTTTTATCACAGCTTGTAAATGTTTTAAATGAATGTGTTTTGTAATGTATGATTTTATTTCTGTCAAGCTGTTGGTGAAAATAAGAGCTTGTTCTTCAGTGATTTGCCTGGTTAAATAAAGGTTAATAAGTTACACAAAGGGAACACCACATCAGAGTAAACATCACATGCATCTGAACGACGTGTTAAACTGTATGCTTAAGAGTTTATTTGAAGTGCTGAATATGAAGCATTTTCATGTTTAGGAAAACTTGGCTTGTGTTGTTTCAGCACTAGGTGATTTATGTTAGTTTTGTTTGTTGTGTTGTTGTGGCTTCGACAAAACCTGATAATCTTAAGTTACATGATCACGGTCACTATATTTTTCAACATGTGATTAGCCTTAGTACTTAGTTCAGAGTCTGAAATATTGATTATTCCTCTCTCGTCATGTCTGTAAGAAATGAAACTTGTTTGTTTTTAGCAGAACTGCCAGAAAACATCTGGAAGAAGAGGACGGAGAGAACGCCAGTGATCCAGAACCTGCAGAATGAAACATCAAGATACTGAAGAACAAAGAGGTTGGTGTTTATTCTTGATTCCTCATTCATTCGTCCACATTGTTTCATGACCAAACTAGTGATTTATAACACATAATCTTTATGACATTAAAATAGATCATAATCGTGACAGCAGTTGTTGACCAGATTTGATGAGATTATGACTGTTGAACTCATCAGTGATCTTGACTTTGAGCTTCACTTTTCATTTCACGTTTGTCTCTCATTTGAAATCTCACTTGATTTAATGTTTCTTTTAGACCTGATGGATGTGAACAAGAAAGGAAAAATGTGTGTAAATGTAAATTAAGTCTGAAGAATCTCATGAGGATCCACAGTGAGAGAAACTTTACACACGTGATCAATGCGGGAAGAGTTTCAGGCCTTTGTTCTGAAATCACTTCTGCCTTCTCATTCAGAAGAAGAGCACCAGAAAAATTACACCGGAAAAACACTTTCATGTTCAGGAGCTGAAGAAGAGGCCGTAACACTTTCAACAGAGATATGAATCTGATATTAATTTGAACTCATTCATTGTTTTTCAGAGATCTGTCTCATTAGTTTTAATTTTTATAATTTTTTGTACTTCAAGTAATGATTGATTAAACTCATAATTTTATCAACATCTTGTTGTTATCGTCCAATTTTATTGTCTGCTGATTCTTCTTGCTTCAGGAATAATTCTATAATTTTCAGTTCTGAAAGCCAAGTATTACATTTGCTTCTGGGGCTTCCCAGCAAACACAGAACGTTCCCCTAACGTTAGTTTTTGGTTCCTGTCTTTTTATTGTTTTGGGAACGTAGGATAGTTATTTTTAACAACATAGACATTTTTAATATTCACATAGAAATAGTTACCAAATATAGAACATTCCCCAATGGTTATTGTTTATATAAATATGTAAACTAACTTTCCAATTAAAACACGCAGATGTTTTTGTTTAATGATCTGTACAGAGCTCTGAAACTAGTTTATGCAGCATTTAATAAAATTTAGCAGTTAGTTAAATCCAAGCGTATTACATTGTGAATGTGAAAAGCACAGAAATCATAAATTCTTGGGTTTGTTTATATCTTCATTTACTGCTCCTCTGCTCTGCACACGCTTCTCCAACACGTGTTGTTGTACACAGTGCAGTGTTTCCGGGATCTACGTCAGAACGCTGCCATTATTGGCCAGTTCTGCGTCAGGATAGTCAGGATAGTCTTGACCACTATTTCAAGGACAATTAGGAAGAAAACAAATAAAAAGCTTTTATGTAACTCAAATATATATTTTTTTTCCACAAATAGGCCTAAAATTATTATTATTTTTATTATTATTATTCCATAATATAATGAGGGCCCAGTTGTGCAGACCGGACAAGCATCCAGGGCGCAGCAGGCCAATTATCAGGTGGCCAGGGCGGATCAGACAGTCCATCGGGTGGTAATAATTCACAGTAATAATATGCTCACATTACTAGCATGTTATAAATATTAGTTTAAACGTTTAATAGCAGTTGGCCAAATTAAGGCAGTCGGGTTCTGCAAATGAAATAAATTCACTTGAGTTTAAATTTAGAGCATGTTTTTTATTTTTTTTACAGCAACACACTGTAGATTACAGTAAAGAACTGCACAATTAACAGTGAATTATATTGCCAGTGTTTACCATTAATTTACAGGTCAATGTATTACAGTGTAGAAATGTTTTAAATCTGTCCTCTGATCTGTGTCACAGACATCCAGGTTTCTGATGAACTGCAGGAGTTGATGATACCAATTGTGAACAACAGTGTCTGTAATAATGCTTTTTAAATGTGGGAGGGAAAAGTATATGTCCGGTAAGATAACACTTATTTACGGAAGCGTATTGCATTCACTTGAAGGAAAAAAATCTACTCTGTTTTTCTGAATTAACGAGTTAATTATCTCAGAATTACGAGATCATTTTTCATGAAAACAAAGTTTTTGCTCTGTTTTTCTGAATTATTGACTTAATTATCTCAGAATTTTGTTGTTTGTTATGTTGATAACTTGCAGATTTTAGATATTTTAATCAAATTTTTTATAAGCTCATTTGTCTGTGGTGTTACTGGCTTTCTCTGTAACACCACAGACTCTCCACAGACAATATACAACCAGAAATGTTGTATTTTTAATAAAACACAAAGGACATCCATGGTCATCTCTCTTGTCAGGTATGGCAAGATTAACTGCTGTGTCTTTATAGACAGCGCAGAGATGCAGACCCTGTTAGAAGAGCAGAGTTCCTTCAAAAGAAACAGCAGACCGTTAATAAAAGAAGAGGAGATCTCCCAGCGAGGGGAAAGAGAGCAGCAAGGAAGAACTGGAGAATATATAAGGCAGAATACAGGACAAGAAAGCACAGAGAGTCACAACAGGGCACCTTGACTCCACCAGACACACCATTAAGTTCAGATACCCAGCACATCCAGCTTAGGTTTTAGGGTGAATAAAAGGGATTGGATCTGAAAATCATATTTAGTATGTAAATAATTCAAATTCTGTACTTAACCCTTTGTAAGTGATGGCGATTCATGTCCAGAGGAGATGGGGGAGAAATACTGGAAATACCGTGTTCAGCTCTTAAAGTGTCAGTTCTTCCAGAGGCCAGTTGCTTTAGTTCAGTTCAGTTTGCTCTCCTTTGACTACAAGCTTGTTTTTGCATTACAAAGTCGGGTTGAGAGAGAGAAACAGGTTGCGGATTGTTTTAATTATATTATTTTAATGCAGTTTTTCTCTAAATGTTCTTTTATCAGAGTAGATACTTCTTGTAATCCTATACTTGTAAAATCATTATTTTGCTCAGTAAACTTTTAATTGTTAAACCTTCTATGCAATATTACATCTGTGGTGTTACTTCAAAACATATCTGAAATGTCTTTGCTTCAGAGCCATTTAAATCTTGTAACTGAATGTTTTTAGACTGTAAAGTGGTTTTATTGTTTTATATTGAGCAATTAAACATTTATTTTAAAAATGAAATTTAAATGATCAATGAAACTGAGTCCTCAAAGTAATTTATTTATTTATTTATTAATTATTACCTAAAGTTGCATATCCCTGATCATTTTACAACGAACCAAAATTTGACTTCAAATATTGTTAACACCATAGACATTGTAAAGATGGACTTGCTATTTATGTTCGGGGTAACGGGGATCAGCCAATCAGCGCTTTCGTTGTGGGGTCACCAAGAGGACACTTGCGCTGACTGATAGGTTTCGTTTTACAGAAAATACAGTGTCAGTAAATAGCATATTTCAAAACGCACAGAAAGAGACAGTGTTTATGGTGCTTTAATGAGGTATCTAAGGGAAACAGGATTGGTTAACTGAATAAAGTTTAATATATCATTTTTTTTAATTATTATTAATTTACTTCACTCGGTTAACACTTCACACTCCTGTCCAGTTGGTGGCGGTAAATGCACCTTTCAGTTTCAGCTGGTTTGGCAACCGCCATAAAACTCCAAAAGAGGAAGAAGAAGATCGTTTTGATACTGTCTATGGTTTTGCGTTAGTAGTGAGAGTGACCACGGGCAGCACATCGTAGATATTTCTGAAGTGCATAGTTGTCGTCTGTGTCGTTATCTGTGCATGTGTGCGTTCAGAGACATGTGAGTAACTTACCCTGGTGTAAATGTTTATGTGTATTTTGGTGCCTTAGGTTTTTTATGAGTGTTGTCTATTCTGGGATACTCAGTTGAAATGCTGAATGTTAGCATAAAGTTCGCTAGCATTATGCTTATATTATTACTAGTGTCACACTACTATTGTGTTTATGTGTGTGTAGGCCTACTCACCTGACATTGTACAGTTATTATCGGAGTGTTTACAATGGTTGTGTAATAGAGAACACCTATTCTCACCTAGCTACAGTTACAGTCCTAGCTATCAAGTCACCATTACAGACATAAGTGGTTGTTTCACCAGTGTTTGATTAAAATGATTTACAATTCTAAATGTTATTAAGCTGCAATTTAAATGCATAGCAATGTTTTTAAAGGAAACGATACTGCTAAATGTTTTACATTGAGCCTATAATGAGCCACGTGAGACATTAAATCAATACTAATAAATATGAATAGTGTTTTACTCTGGGAACAATAGTGCTTTGTGGTGATCTTTATCTGATCACTTTCAGTTTCTGCGCATATAAAATGTTATTATTTTAATTACTACTTTGAGAAAACCACTTTTATGATCCCAGACTAAGGTTACAATTTAAATTTCTGGATTGTGTTGAAATAAAGTTTTTAAAGAGTAATATAAAGTGAAGTGTAAGTGTTTATTTCAAAGTGAATTTATTTTTTTCAGAATACATGATTTGTCATTTGTCAGTGTATTTTACAGTTCTTTAAAGTAGGTAATGCAGAATTGGTGTTCATATTTTACTCTCTTAGTGTTCATGTTGTAACTCTGTGCCGGTGTTGCGAGAGGCAACACTCTTGAAAGTGTCAAACTAACACATTCTAATCATATAACACACTAATAAATGAACATATGAACAGCAGATATATTAAACATTTGAACAAAATATGAAATATCAAAATAAAAAATAAATTGGAGCAATGACATTCAAGGTAAAAAAATATATAAATTTAGCAGCATTATCTTATTTATCATAAGAAACATAAGAGCTTTATCTTGATTCTGAACTTTGAATAAAAATATGAACAGCGATTATATTAAACAATGTTTAATATTGGTAACATATGATAAGCCTCATTGGTGATATATTTAACATGTGGGGAGAGAGTTGTGGAAGGCCTATACTTCATGTTAAACATAGGCTAAATATATAGCAGCAAAGACAATGTCGGCAGTGTTGATGGCAAAATAGGCTACAGAATAATTCGTTCTGTATTGAGAGGTGCAATATTTGAAAATCATATTGTATTTTATATTGTATTTGTCAAAACTTTCAAACATCAAAATGTCATTGATTAATATGTATTTGTGTCAAAATGACATAGAAACATCTTTTCCTATTCAATTTTGCCTGGAAACGCTTCCAACACGCTTGCGTGTCGCGTGAAAAATAGGCGTCGGTTCTATTTCTGGCATGCACGCGCTTTCCGCGCGTCTCGAGCTGCGCCCAGACGCGTGTGTCACGCAGGCAG
This sequence comes from Scardinius erythrophthalmus, assembly GCF_964197995.2. Classification (NCBI taxonomy): domain Eukaryota; kingdom Metazoa; phylum Chordata; class Actinopteri; order Cypriniformes; family Leuciscidae; genus Scardinius; species Scardinius erythrophthalmus. Next base: position 16,131,073 of record NC_138221.1, read on the forward strand.
TTAACATGGGAGCCGAAATAAAAACGGACATGCAGCCAGTGTGTCGGCCTTAGAAATCTGGAACGTGGTCATTCTTAGAAGTATCGATACTAATAAATTAAGGAATCGTGACGTTTGAAGTATCGGTGCACCGTGCAGAGCAAGGTAGGCAACGTACTTCCATATGTCACTCCTCGCGTCATCTTTTTCTACGAGTCGTGGGCCACTTGTGCTTGCACATGCAGCCATCTCGCTGTAGTGTTTTGTCACATGACACTAACAGCGGCATTTTCTTTGCTGCGTGTCAGGAAAAAAACACAGACGTCCATAGGGAGGCGTTTTTTTTTTAAGTATCGATACTGATAAATTTAGGTATCGTGACGTTTTTAATTTCCGAGTGTAAAAGCAATTTTTATCTCACTTGGAAAAACAGCATCACAGGTGTAAGACAACACTCAAAAGGCAAAATTGTAATATAGAAGAAAAGGCTTTATTCTTTGAGGAATCTTTTCGCAACCGCAGCCACCCAGATGTGAAACAGAAAGCCTACTGACGTAATAAAACTGAGACATTTTATACAGGTTTCTGACATTCTTGACTCCTCCTTTCCCAGTCTCTGTAAATTTCCTTAAAGACATCTAGTATGGACTGGTTCTACCCCCCCCCCCGGGCAGGTCATGCTGTTCTTTGTCCCTGAGAAGCCAAAAGGCCTTCATTTACAGTCTAAATGACCTCCTGCTTTCCTCAGGAGGGGGCCTGGGACCCTACTATATGACATCCTGTATTCTTCGACTAAGATTCTTTCTCGTGCCTAGGTGTTTGTTATCTCCCCGGGCTATCTGGTTTATTACATCTGCTCTTTCCTACCCCCAATTCAGCTGTTAGAAATGCTTTTACACACACTCAAATGAAATCAACAAGTTTTAAATGAATGGACACAAGAACAATGAATTTTTCATTAACATCTCCCCCCTGTTTATCATTCTCTGATAACCAATAAAATAATAAAAATTCATTTCTGTTTTCTAATCAAACCCATTATACTATTAAATCTTTAAGAATAGAATTAATTCAAGTCTTAATTCAAGAACAGTTATACCCTTCATGTATATCAATACTAAGCCCTAATTTGATTCAATCAAATAAAATCGCAAAACTTTTCTTCAACCATTAATTGGTCAACATTTTCTCCAGATATGTTGATCATCTCGTTGCCTCATGGACGTTCCATCTTCACCAATATGACACTTTGCATGCCGTAGAGAGGATTTTTTCCAACGTTGGCAGGGGAGATTTGTTTCTAGCACATATCATTGATCCCCTACTTTATTCTTTGCGCTGGCGTGTGAGGTTGTTGATGTTGGTTGGTATAGTTTAGGTCAGATGCTTGGACCCAGGTCTAACATCCTTCAGTCATTTTCAAATCCTTACAAGATTTTCCCTTAGATCACGATCGCACCCCTACTGGAATGAGTCATTTACTGTCTACTGTCACCTGCGAATGGAGGCCTTAAGTGATTTTGTTAGTGAGCGCGTGTCTTGTCGTTCCTTTGGTGTGACCTGTGAAATTTTCAACCTGAAACATATCACCGGATAATTTCTTGCTCATTGAATAGCACTCAGGGTCCTTGTTCCCCTGAAAAAAAACATTCAACCCATGTTGTTCATGTTAACAAAACAATACAGAATCAGTTCTGTTTGGTTCAATCCATCCTGACATCCTGCAAAATGAAAATTTTTAAGTTAGGCATTACACAGGGTTAGGCAGTGTTTCTTCACTTTGCTCATGCCATGCGCAAAAGTCTGCATCTTCTGTAAAGAAAAACAAATGTTGAGGTTATTGTCACAAATTTTTTTTTTTTTTTTTCTTCTGCTGTGCTGCCACATCTGCTCCGGCGTTTCCTGTTGAAACAATTCTTGTTATTAGCACACTTAAAATACAAACAATGCACACAATTAAACCCAATGTCCTCCCAACATTTATCTTCCCACCTGTGCGATGGCTTTCAGCAAATGTGAGCCCCTTAGTAAACCAGATCTAGCTGGTTTAGACAAATAAAGTTCTTCTAATAAACCCCTCCTGGACTTTTACTGTCCTCATATACCAATGAGGTCAAAGCTAGATAACCTCTCAGCCTGCTGTGAAGACAATGGGTTTAGCCCTCCCCCCCTGGATTTACTGTTTTTCCCACCTGTGAGGCCGAAATGTCTTTGTTTGTGGCCTGAATACAAATTATCCATACTAAAAAGTTCAAAGACTCATCTGACCACATGTTTTACTGTGCGTTCTCTTGTTCCCGCCATGAGCATATTCATCCTCCTCTTGATGCACGACACCCATCTCGTGCATAAATTTAACATAATAAAATTCTCTTACTTTTATCAGACGCTTTTATCCAAAGCGACTTACATTTCAAGGTACACATTTGCATTCTTGTCAGGTCAGGTCGTGGTGTGCACACTTCGTCAACGTCAGTCGAATAGCAATCTCCCCCTTTTTACAATACATAACTGTTAAGGGCTCTCTGGATAATCTGATATTTACTTAGCCTACGTGTTTGTTGCTGTCAAATCTATAACTTTTTCTCAACACATGACTGACGGCTATCTACGACTTCACAATTCTAATTTACACATCAATACCTAAACCTGTCCAGAAAGTAATTCAAATCTACTGCACATCATAAATGACCAAAATAATAAATAGACAGAGCTCGATGATCAATCAACTTAAAGCTCATCCTGTTCTGTGTTGCCTTCTCATCAGATTGACTCACAATCCTCAGCTTACTTTTCAAATTTGTCATTCGCCTTAACCCATCTATAATGCTAAAACACTCTTTCCAGAGGTTAATGACAAATTTATACACACTATTCAGACAGAATAGTTGTCCTAAACTAACACATACTGTACAAACATGAATTAACACTCACACTCATCCCTGACTATGAACTGCTCATATTTCTTATTCATATCTTTTCTCTAAAAAGATTTAAATTTTAAATGACATTTTAACCTTACATTTTCCTGTATCTTTTATCTAATGTTTTTATGGCCTCTTAACCAGTTTCAAAGCATGTCTGTTCATTATTCATCTGATTTTAGAAAAGTCAGCTGGATTGTTTTGGTGCATAATTATTACTTTGCTTCAGCTTTCTTTGGCTGACTGATAACAGAAGAACAGACAGAGTACCATCCTCTTCCTCCACTCAAGCAGTCTCTTTCTCTCTCATTATAAGCAAATAATCTTTTCAACAGCCTCCTAGGACTGTAACTAAAATAATCATAGTCATAGTCAATCCTTAATAGTTCACAAATGTCAAAATACAAATGTTTGACTCAAATTAGAACCGTTACAATAATCTAAAATACATTATGCTATGATCTTTTTTCTAAGGTTATTTTTAGTTTAAATACTCAATTCACCTAACCTTCGTTTTTCAGAAATTTCTCTTGACTCATCACAAGCTGTTCTCATCTTTAGCCACCACCATGTCTAATGACCTTCAGGAGTTAAAAACTAGTTCAATATCAAACATTTTTCTTTGCCCATAAGGCAACCAACATCATGTTCCTTATGTCACATCTTCGATCTTCTGTTAAAACAGAACGGTCAAATGTTTAAGGTGACAAGCTATTCGAAGTCCCCGTAATCAAGATGGTTGTTGGTTGTGCTCTGTGATTCTATTTACATATTACTGTGATTGGATGTAATTGTCTCTATATGATAATTAAGCTCTTTTAAGTGAAGGAACATTTTGATATATATATATTGGAGTGGAAGTTGTAGGGAACAGACCCCTCTTTGATGCTCTTGGCCCCAAGTAGCATCACAACCACTCCCTTCTTGTAGGTAACACCTCCCGAACCTGGTGGGCAGGTGCCCCAGTGGCGGCGATAATCCCTGCCTTAGGTTGTTCCCATCTATGGCCATCAGAGAATCTTACCCGTCTTTGGGATCTACGCCTCCTGCACACTGAGTTATGGCTCTACTTCACTTGAGCAAAATTATCATAGTTTGTGGTAATGAAATTTTTTTTTTTTTTTTTTTTTTTTTTAATCGAGGTAATCAAGAACCATCATATCCACTTGGAACATTTAATATTGACATTCAGTGTACTGTTACTTCTGTAGCCGGAGCCATCGGCCCTGTTTTATGGTGGAGGCTAAAATCAGACAAAGAAGCGGTCAAAAATGTCACTTCTATCATTTAAGGTCTGCATTATTATTTTAAAGACTTCTTTAAAATCATTCAGTTTTACTTTTAAAACATTTACAAATTGTCCTCTAAATTTGTCAAATCTGATTTGTTTTAGCTTTTCCACATCTATGAATCTTTTCAACTGAAACACTGTGCTTTACACAGCCTCAGACAACAGCTTTCAGCTGATATTGAATGAGAGAGAGACTCTTGAGGCATTCAGGACTGGTACACTGCATTCTCATAAACTTTTAACTTCAGACTTTATCTACCATCTTTTTCAACTGTAGCCCATCTTAAGGCATCTTTTCCATGAATTACATGTATTGTAATTTAGACATAATATCCACTCCGAATGAGTCTCTGTTGCACTGAAACTGTGGCAGTTTCAGTCACAGCACGTGCCAGATTCAGATAAGCAAACCTGTTTTGGCCAAATCACAATCTTATCTTTTAAAATCAACATTAACAAGCCTTTGTTTAATCAAATGCCTTTTACACATTTTACATTTAGCAACTGTTAATCCTGTAACACTGCTTCTGTTTATTTTATCTTAAAGAAATAATACGAATTATTCTAGTTCTTAATAACAATTTCATTTCAATTTTACTTCAATGTTTTCTCTAGGAGTTTATCAATCTGCTTCTATGATTCACTTTTGAGGCTGCTCCCTGCTTGTGATACATTTTTTTTGATTATCATTATAAATCATTCATTAGATTTGTCTCTCCATATCATCTAAAACCTTATCAAAGCATTTCATTCAAAAACACAATCATCCTTTTAGTGACCGGTACTTTTAAAATATTTTGCAACTCATTTAGTCTTATCCGTAATTTTATGTCAACCGGTACTTTTTATAGTTCTTTCCTTTCAAAAGGAATTCCTTACACTTAAATCTTTCAATCTTCTTACAACTTTCAAAAGTTCCAACTATCAACTTTATTTCTCCCTCATTTACTTTTACAGTCATACAGTGCGCATACAGTCACTGAATGACCCAGCTGACTGCAATAAAACACTCTCTGTTATTCTGCCTTTTATCTTTCTAACAGCTTCACCCTATTTTGCACTTCTGAAACATTGTGTTGTATTCAGGAAATGCAAACAGAGCCACTGATAAGTTCTCTGCATTCTCCCCCACTGTCCCAGCTGCAAATTCAATTACAATAGCCGAATTATAATCTTCATCATATTAACATTGATCTACTTTCTAACCCATATTAACACAGACTTTTCTTTAAATTTGTGTCATTTTGGCACTTTCTTTCTTTGGAGCCAGTTAAGTTATTGTTTATCTTTCTAATTACAATCAAACCTTTACTAAACATCATCTGCAAATCTCTTCAGAGCGTGAGCAGAACTGCTTACAGCATTTGCTCTTTTTTATCTCACTATTTATCAGGGCTGTTCAGTTACTCTTCATACAGTATTAAAACTTTAACGTGTCATTAATTTCATCAACACTGGTTTTTAAAAGCTTATTCTTCTATCAAATGGTTAGTTTGCAGATTCAACTTAAATCACAAAATTGTATTATAATTATTCAGTCCTACTTATCTCTACTGTTTCACAGAAAACACAAGATTCTCTAAATCTTCTCAGTCTCTAAATTACACAGACAGCTATCTTAGCCGCTTGCACCTTCAACTCTTGTTACAAAAATATGGCAATCTATTCTTCAATACTCTGTTCTCTTTTCATAACATTAATACAATAAAGCACATTCACATCACTATTATTGGCAGAACATTAATTTTCATAAGCGACACGGAAAATCTAAATATTCTAAATGGGTTTCACAAAGTTTCTGATTAACTTTAGTCACACATGTCTGGGGAAATTATCTCCAACCCATAATTTCCTTTATAAAACAATATATTTCCTTAAATGGCTTAATATCAACAAAATATCCAATCTCTGGACATTTTCTAATTTGATATTATCATCAACAACACTGATTACAAAACAAGTATACATTTAACATCCAGAAGCTGGTTTGAACAAGCAAGCGCTGTTGCTGTACTCCCAGCATAGCTGGACCCTTTAGGTTCAAAAGACAATCGTTTTACTTAATGAAACATTCCTTATCCTTATATCATGGCAATCCCTGTTAATCATACTCAACGCCCCATTTCCATCTAAAACTCACTTTTCGTACCATTTCAACTTAATTTGACTTAATCAGGCGTTCATAAATAGTTCCATGAACTCTATCGTTCCCTACATATCAGTTCCTTCTGCATCGACTCTGTTCTCTTTTATCTGCTTCTTTCCCATCCAACAATTCACTGTCCGTTCACAGTTTTACACTCATGAACAAACTTCAACAACCCTTTCTGACTAGTAACGGATAAGTTAGCATTTCAGAAAACCCTGTAGGCTACCTTTGTACAATCTCATATGCTCATCATTCACAACACTGCTCAAATCATCAGTCATAACTTTGCTCAAAGTTTCATCAGCCACACATAAAGATTTCCAACCGTTTTTTTTTTGTTTTTTTTTTTTTTGTTTTTTTTCATTGCAGGTAGCAGAAAGTAAATCAGCGTATGCATTCGTGTGTGCGTCCTTTACACACGTTTAACACACACATAACAACCATTCTGTTTTCCCTCGTTCTTTTCTATTGATTCTTTTACGACATTGAGTCTTATCTTACTCAAGGTTCCCGCCTCGGGGAAATACATTTACATTTACCACCATCATTATTTCTCCTTTGACAGAAAATTGGTGTATAAAAATTATCTGTTTTACTGTTTGATGATCCCATTTTGGCTGAGTTCCTCTTTTCTGGATTTCACAATTCGACACGTGTCTTACAGAATCTGTCAAACGTCTTCGACAGACCCGATCTTTCCCTTACCCCAAGATCGGTCGGGTGGTTTGTAATTACGTTTCACTCAAAAACTTTCTATAAGCACTTTCCAGCGCTCGATTAATTCTGATTTGACGTGGCTCATCCGTCCACCTAAATCGATTAATAATTTTTTTTTTTTTTTTTTTTTTTGTTACTAGCACTTTTGAGTGAAACTAATTAATCAATAACTGTGATTCCCCTGAATCTGTGATTCCCCTGAATCACCTGTGGGCTTTCTGTCCACCAACGAGCTAAGTGAGGTAGAAGCTGATCCGAATTCCTCAGATCAATTATTTCCCTTACCCCCAAAAAAATTGTGATTCCCCTGAATCACCTTTCGCCCGTACCAAAAAGCAAAACTCAGCCAATATGGTTCACGTTCACTCACAATTATCAAATTACACTCAACTTCAATAAAACAATTTGCCGTGTCTTACCCAGAGATGCTTTTCTGTTTTTTTTTCTCGCAATCGTCGCGGATTTTTTAATCCTGGTGGGAGTTTTCTTTCACTGGCCCTGAGTGCGGGGTTTTGCCTCTCTCTCTCGTAATCTGTTGAGTTTCTATCTCAAACCGTCGAGGTATGAGACGGCCGCCTGTTGCTGCCGAGGTCGTGCACTTTCCCGTCAAATCCGTTCTCAGGACCAGGAGAAGAAGCGTCCGCACAGGATCCCACTTCTGACACCAGCTGTAAAAGCAATTTTTATCTCACTTGGAAAAACAGCATCACAGGTGTAAGACAACACTCAAAAGGCAAAATTGTAATATAGAAGAAAAGGCTTTATTCTTTGAGGAATCTTTTCGCAACCGCAGCCACCCAGATGTGAAACAGAAAGCCTACTGACGTAATAAAACTGAGACATTTTATACAGGTTTCTGACATTCTTGACTCCTCCTTTCCCAGTCTCTGTAAATTTCCTTAAAGACATCTAGTATGGACTGGTTCTACCCCCCCCCCCCGGGCAGGTCATGCTGTTCTTTGTCCCTGAGAAGCCAAAAGGCCTTCATTTACAGTCTAAATGACCTCCTGCTTTCCTCAGGAGGGGGCCTGGGACCCTACTATATGACATCCTGTATTCTTCGACTAAGATTCTTTCTCGTGCCTAGGTGTTTGTTATCTCCCCGGGCTATCTGGTTTATTACATCTGCTCTTTCCTACCCCCAATTCAGCTGTTAGAAATGCTTTTACACACACTCAAATGAAATCAACAAGTTTTAAATGAATGGACACAAGAACAATGAATTTTTCATTAACACGAGTATCGCGATACTTTTGAAGTATCGGTACATTGTGCAACACTACTGTGTAGTGATTAATGTAGTTATTATAAGATCAAACTATATTTAGATTGATCTGGACATTATACTGCTGTAATCTGTAGTGGTTTATGAAGATGAGTGTCATTGTTTTGTGTTATTGATATTTTATCCATGTCATAGTGTGAGAAATAACAGTATTGTCTTTCAATAGAGCAGTTTGTGCTTTTATCATGTATCCTGACTCGAATAATGTGTTTCTAACAGCAAACACTCAGAATAAAGTGAGATGATCTGCTGATGATCCTGAATGGCTTGTTGAATGAGTGTTGATAGTCTGAGGCTCATCAATATCAACAGATCTGCTGAAAACACTCTTTATTTCATGACAATAGTTCCGGTTTTCACCTCATTTATTATGCTGATGTCTTCAGATCTCATGTAAATTGACACTTAAAGCTCATTTCAGTGGTGTCAGCAGACAGGGTATTTGTTGGTTGGGCCCTACTTGCATCTGTTAGTCCTATGTACTCATCCATCCTGGTACTTGGCGATTTCAATATACATGTAGATTATGGAAACTATAATTTTGCTGTACAATTTCTGAATCTGTTAGACTGTTTTGACCTCACTCAGCATGTTGATTTCCCTACCCACTCAAAAAGCCATATATTAGACCTTGTCTGCACCGCCGGCATCATGCCAAATAAGGTCTGTCCTAAAGATCTTTCTGTTCTGACCATAGAGCCATTATGTTCAATCTTGCTGTTCCTGAGCCTCTCCATCGCCAACGTGACTCTCGCTCCATCACATATAGGAACACTAAGAATATTACTACAGCTGCTCTGTTAGTGTACTCTAAATTCGAAATCCATCATGGAGCCAATGGATATTTGTATTGACGACTTAGTCCTGCTGTATAACACACATCTTGCTGACTCTTTTAATCTTCTTGCACCCCTGAGGACACGCCTAGTCTCCTTCACTCACTCTGCCCCATGGTTCACACCTGAGCTTCGTAAAATGAAGGCGGCTGGACGTCAGCTAGAGCGACTTAGTCGGAAGACTGGCCTAACCGTCAATGCCCTGGCATACAGTGATCATGTCTCCACTTACAAAGAGTCTCTTAACCAGGCTAAGACCATGTATTACACCACCATCATTGACAGAGGTTATAACAATCCGAAAGCCCTCTTCTCCACTATTAATAAGTTAACCCAAACTCCCACTTACCCCATGCACTAAACTCTGTTGTGAATTCCTTGAATTCTTCCATTGCAAAATTAGCTTGATTTATAAACAGCTTCAGACAAACCAAACCACTCAAGATGATGACTCAGGCCAAGTCAGTATTCTCATTCTCCTCGATGATCACAGCTGGCTTTGACACTGTTTGCCACAACCACTTACTTTCTCGATTGGAGACCTTGCTTGGTATCACTGGTGTTCCACTGTCCTGGTTGTCTGCAGCCATGTCACCCTGTAGCCCAAGACTGGTTGCCCACTGAAGCTAAGCAGGGCTGAGCCTGGTCAGTAACTGGATGGGAGACCTCCTGAGAAAATTAGAGGCCAGCAGGGGGTGCTCACCCTGTGGTCTGTGTGGGTCCTAATGCCCCAGTGTAGTGATGGGGACACTATACTGTCAAAGAGCACCGTCCTTCGGATGAGACGTAAAACCGAGGTCCTGACTCTCTGTGGTCATTAAAAATCCCAGGATGTCCTTTGAAAAAGAGTAGGGGTGTAACCCCGGCATCCTGGCCAAATTTGCCCAGTGGCCTCTGTCCATCATGGCCTCCTAATCATCCCCATATACTGATTGGCTTCATCACTGTCTCCTCTCCACCAGTAAGCTGGTGTTTGGTGGGCGTTCTGGCGCAATATGGCTGCCGTCGCATCATCCAAGTGGATGCTGCACATTGGTGGTGGTTGAGGAGATTCCCCCTTCTATGTAAAGCGCTTTGAGTGCAGAGAAAAGCGCTATATAAATGTAATGAATTATTATTGGTTCAAATCATATTTCACTGATATACAACAGTTTGTTTCAATTGGGAATTTCAGATCTCCAAATTCACCCCTCTTACATGGTGTCCCCCAGGGTTCTGTTTTAGGTCCCCTGCTGTTCATAATTTACATCCTTCCCCTTGGCCAGATAATACAACATTATGGTCTCAATTACCATTGTTATGCAGACGACACTCAGATTTACAGTTACACAAATCCCGCTCACATATTATCATTATCCAATCTGGTTAGCTGCTTAAATGCCATTAACAAATGGATGATTCAAAATTTTCTCAAAATGTTCTCAAAGTTAATGAAGATAAGACAGAAGCTATTCTTATTTCCACCCCTAACATTCTAAAAAAAAACTTAAACATCTGCAGCTATCTATCCCTGGCTATTTCACTACAACTTCTGCTGAAGTTAGAAATCTGGGTGTAATCTTTGATCCTACTCTTTCTTTTGAGTCACATATCAAAAATATCACCAGAACATCTTTCTTCCATCTCAAAAGCATCTCCAAACTACGCCCCTCCCTAGACTCATATGCAGCAGAAACACTTATACATGCATTTATCACATCAAGGCTTGACTACTGCAATGCTCTATTTCTTGGCATCCCGGAAAAAATCTTAAATAGGCTGCAGTATGTCCACAATTCTGCTGCAAGGATGCTCACCCGCACCAGGCCCTGGGATCATATTACTCCTATCCTCCAGCAGTTGCATTGACTTCCTTTCCACTACCGCATCCATTACAAAATCCTTCTCCTTGTTTATAAATCCCTACACAATTTGGCCGCATCCTACCTATCAGATCTCCTCACCCCATACCTGCAATCCCGCACCCTTCGCTCTAGTGATGCATGTCTCTTAACAGTTCCTTCATCTCGGCTTCGCTCCAGGGGTGACAGTGCCTTTAGTCAAGTCAAGTCAAGTTTATTTATATAGCGCTTTTTACAACATAGGTTGTATCAAAGCAGCTTCACAGTAATAAATTAAAACAATACATCAATGTTTGTTTCTAGTGGAACGTCCGCGTTTGGTAATGCTGATCAATAGTATCGTTGATTGATTAATTAAATCAATCTTTAGTGTGGCAGTTCCTAAAATGTGGAATGCCCTGACGCTTGAGATGCGCCAAAGCATAAGTGTATCCATTTTTAAAACGAAGTTAAAAACACATCTTATTGGTTGAGCTTTCTTGTCAGCCTGCTGACTTTGCTGGCACTGTCTTCACCTCGTGCTCAGTGCACTCATGTATGTCATTTGAGGGTGTTTATACTTTGTCTGCACCTTGGCATTTTATGTACCTTGTATGTAATCTATGTCCCAAGCTGACTGTACTGTCTATACTGTCAGTGAATTCCATCATGAATGTAGCTGCATTGTTTTTAGTTTTTTTTCTATTTCTTTTTTCTTTTCTATACCAATTTGTACAGTGTCCTTGGGTACCTTGAAAGGCACTTTTCTAAATAAAATGTATTATTATTATTATTATTATTAAAGAGGTTGGTGTTTATTCTTCATTCATTCATGATGCTGAAGAACATTCATGTTAGAAACACTCAAGCACTTCATCACTTTTAGATAAACAGTTCAACTATGAAATGGTACAGCATGTTTTTTGTTTGTTTTCAACAAATGTTCAGTAAAGGGAGGTTTGAGAAATTTTAAATTGATTATCAACATCAGATCAAGCTAAATACTATTTTAACTGATAAATAATCAATTTATAAAAAGGCATCAAATTATCATAATATTTTATAACGGTTGTCTACTTTCTACCATTACATCAGGGCTCACTTTCATGTCCTTTCAATTTATATTTCTTTCAATGAATTATTTTGATGTACTGAAAATTTTATTTAATACATTTTTCTTTCATTTCAGACCTGATGGAAGTGAAGGAGGAGAGTGAAGAACTGAGTGAAGTGAAGGAGGAGAGAGAAGAACTGAGTGAAGTGAAGGAGGAGAGTGAAGAACTGAGTGAAGTGAAGGAGGAGAGTGAAGAACTGAGTGAAGTGAAGGAGGAGAGTGAAGAACTGATTGAAGTGAAGGAGGAGAGTGAAGAACTGAGTGAATTGAAGGAGGAGAGTGAAGAACTTAGTGAAGTGAAGGAGGAACATCATGTCAAACCTGGAGAAAAACCTTTGAGTCGCTCAAAGACTAAAAAGACATTTTTAAAGACAAGAAGAGCCAAGAAATCTTTCACCTGCACTCAGTGTGGAAAGAGTTTAACAAGCAAAGATGGTCTTGAGCGCCACATGAGAGTTCATACTGGAGAGAAGCCATTCTCATGTGATCAGTGTGGAAAGAGTTCCTCAAACACATATAATCTTGCGCGTCACATGAGGATCCACACTGGAGAGAAGTCGTTCTCGTGTGATCAATGCGGCAAAACATTTCTCAGTGTATCAGCCCTGAAGACACACCTAAGAGTTCATACGAAGGAGAAGCCGCATTCATGTTCTGTGTGTGGAAAGAGTTTTTCACTGCTGGATAGTTTACATAGACATGAGAACATTCATACTGGTGTGAGAGAGTACAAGTGCTTTGAGTGTGAGAAGACTTTTACTACAGCGGAGTGTTTAAAACGGCACAAGAGAATTCACACTGGAGAAAAACCTTACAAGTGTCCACACTGTGACAAGAGATTCAGTCAATCAGGACATCTGACAACACATGAGATGATCCACACTGGAGAGAAGCCGCACACATGTGATCAATGTGGAGAGAGTTTTGCTTTTAAAAGTCACCTGAAGCTACACATGAGGATCCACACTGGAGAGAAACCATTTAAGTGTGATAAATGTGGGAAAGATTTCAGTCTATCTTCATCCCTTAAAGGACACATGAGGATCCACACCGGAGTTAAGCCGTTTACATGTGATCAATGCGGCAAAACATTTGTCAGTGCATCACACCTGAAGTCACACCTGATAGTTCATACGAAGGAGAAGCCTCATTCATGTTCTGTGTGTGGAAAGAGTTTTTCACGGCTGCCATATTTACTTAAACATGAGAAAATTCATACTGGTGTGAGAGAGTACGTGTGCTTTGAGTGTGAGAAGACATTTACTGCAGCGGAGCATTTAAAACGGCACCAGAGAATTCACACTGGAGAAAAACCTTACAAGTGTTCACACTGTGACAAGAGATTCAGTCACTCATCATCTCTGAAAACACATAAGAGGATCCACACTGGAGAAAAACCTTACAAGTGTTCACACTGTGACAAGAGATTCAGTCACTCATCATCTCTGAAAACACATGAGAGGATCCACATCAGAGAGAAGCCACACACGTGTGATCAGTGTGGAAAGAGTTTCTCTTTTAAAACTACACTGAAGCGACACATGAAGATCCATGCAGTGGAGAAACCACATCAACACAGTCTGAAATCACAGTAAGTAGTTTATGTTCATGTGCTGAGCAACAAAGTCTCTTCTGTGTAAGTTAGACACGCATCACTCTATAGCCAAATCTCTTCTCTCCACCTATAGCCGGTGTGTGGTGAGCACACAACATTTTTTTGATTGGTTGATATCTATTAACTTGCGCTCTCTGACAGTTGGTGGTGCTCATGTAAAAGCAGAAATAAAGCACTATACAGGGCTCTAGACTGCGAGTTAATGGAAATTCATTATAATCCATTATAAAGCTTGGAAGAGCCAGGACATTTTTTTTTTTAATATAACTCCGATAGTATTTGTCTAAAAGAAGAATGTCATACACACCTAGGATGACTTGAGAGTGAGTAAATCATGGGCACTGACTTGGAAACAAGGAGAAACATTGTGCCTTGAACAAACAAGTTCATTAAGTTTTAAGTAATATGGCTTTTAAGCATAGAGCGGGCAGCAGGGTCAGACGTGGGCCAGCGCATTCCTGCTCTTGGAGAAAAACTCCGGGCAGTGAGCGTTTTCTTGAGACGCAAACAGGTCTATTTTCTGCTCTGAATGTCTCCCACAGCAGTTGGACTGTCTGCGGGTGTAGAGACCACCTTCACACTCGAGGAAATCCCCAGGCTTACATCTGACTGGTACCAGTCGGTCACTCTCCAAGGTTTCAGTGCTGACATGCATTTCTGATCGACCTTGAGGCGAAAAAGACAGGAAGTCCATGTCTTTTAGCTAGAACTGCAGCTGGCACATGCGAAGCAGACCCAGCTGAAGAACTGCTGATGCTGAGGCCATGAGACCCAGCATCCTTTGAAACTTTTTGAGCGGGACTATAGCGCCGCGGCGGGAGGTTTCCATCATGAGTTGAATAACCAGTCTGCGCTGCGGCGATAGTTGATCTGTCATAGACAGCGAGTCCAGTTCTGTGCCCAGAAAATATATTCTCTGACTGAGAGACAGTGAACTTTTCGCCCCATTTGACTTCGGGACCCAGATTCTCGAGATGTTCAGTGTTCAGTGTTGTGGGTAAGTGTTTTCGTGAAATGTGTAACTTAACGCGTTAGTTTCGTGCGTTAAGTAATCAGTAACTTCGTTATTTTTTTTAAAAAAGTAATCCGTTATTTTAAGGAAAGGAAAATCCAGACTGCAGCCTGCTTTTTGTCAGACAGTAGGCCTAGGTCTACTGTGCCACCTGCGGATGTATCAGCGGAGCCGAAGCGCTGTGATCGTAAAGTCAATGGCTTTGATACGTCTGTGCCCTGCGCCTGACCCTGTGTGTGTGTGTGGGGTTTTTTTTTTCGAACTGCCGGCAAGATGGCAGAGAGGACAGCGTTTGGATTATGGAAGTACGCACATTATTTTCAATTTGTCAACGAAAAGGAAAATAACAATGGTAAAATGCACACTCTGCGTTGGTGAAAAGATTCTGTCGACCGGCAAAAATTTAATTTGGTTTGTAATCATTTTTGTTTGACAGGCGGCTGTTAATTTCTGTTTGATCTTTGACTGGTTGTTCATTTCTAAATGGATTTAAATCTGCAAGCCTGTTTACCTCAGGTTGTGTTTACAAGTAAGCACACTTGATGCACTTTGATAACTGCATTAGAGTTAAAGAAAAAATCAGGTGTTATCTTGGTGCTCATATACAGTAGCCTAGGCTACCCGGGCTGGGTAGGTGCGAATTTTGATTAATATGTTCTGTGATAATAAATAAATAAAACGCCATGTGGAATAGCCTATTGCTGACTGTCTTTCCTGTTATTGTTATCCTGCAGTGTTAATTTAGTCGGATGACTGACGTTATTCATTGTCAGGAGTCACGACTTCTAGGTGCATTTAAAGGGTCCGGGGGCTGTGTCTGACATGTGTGAGCCGCTGCAAACGGCTTTTAATTTTTGGTAACGCATGAGTACTCTAACGCGTTATAGATAACGCTGTAACGTAACTGATTACTTTTAATTGATGGTAACGTTGTAACCTAATTAACTACTTTCCAAAGTAACTATACCCAACACTGCCTGTGTTCTATGAGCTCTGAGTGTGACTGAGCTAGAACCAGCCAATCGTCTAAGTAGTTCAAAATTCGTATTCCCAGAAGTTTCTGGGGAGGGAGGGCTGCGTCCATGCACATCGTGAATGTACGGGGTGCTAGGGACAGGCCAAATGGTAGGACCTGTGTATTGATATGCCTGGCCCTCGAAGGCGAATCTCAAAAATCGCCTGTGACGTGACACTATTTGTATTTGGAAATACGCGTCATTCAGATGTATTGACAAACCAGTCCCCTTGGCGAATTTGTGAGAGGATTTTCTTGGTCGTGAGCATTCTGAACCGGCATTTTGAAAGCGCTTTGTCCAGCTGTCTTAGAGCCTGTTTACACCTATCTGATTTATCAAAACGATTCCATTTACACCTGGTCACATAAATGTGTTTTTGCGAAACGGATTTAAATCCGATCTTCAATTCCCGCGCTAATGCAGATTTAATGGAGTGCCCGTCACGAAAGCAACAGATATGAGCTGCATTTTATTGATCATCAGCTAAAAATTTCTAAATCAAAGACCGCAATAAGAGAGAGCGGCAACAGCCCTGGTAAGATCATTTCATTTCGCTACTTGTAATGATGATGATT
Source organism: Scardinius erythrophthalmus (assembly GCF_964197995.2). Taxonomy (NCBI): domain Eukaryota; kingdom Metazoa; phylum Chordata; class Actinopteri; order Cypriniformes; family Leuciscidae; genus Scardinius; species Scardinius erythrophthalmus. The sequence continues at coordinate 16,147,406 of NC_138221.1, forward strand.
GTGTGTTAAGCGTCTGCGACTTAGTTTCACTTTGATTTGCGATAGTTTGCACGTTGGCTTAATGAATAGATGCTCAGCTGTTCATCTGAGGCAGGGCCGGCCCGCGGCATAGGCGGAATAGGCAAATGCTAGGGGCGCCACTCATCCATAGGGGCGCCAGAATGAGTGAACGAGTGGATTTTTTTTTTTTTTTAGTTTTTTTTTTTATATATATAATACTATTTTAAAACCATTAATTCGAAATACTACCAAATAAAGCAAAAAAAGTCCGGCTCTTCAATCTTCCCCCGCCCAGCGAGTGCTTGAAGTGCGTCAGAAACAGAGCGCGCGCGATCAGTTGTTGGTAATTTGTTGTGTAGCGTGCCCGCCTCATCCAATGTAGACAGCATTGCTTTTGTTAACACACAGCTCGTAGAAACGGGCCTGGCAGCTCGCGCTAGTCCTAGACACGGTGAAAGTTTCCTTGTGACGGATGGCCGAATTTACATGACACATTATAAATGAGCATATAGTCTGCGATAGATACAGTGCCAAAAAGAAGAGAAGAGGATAAAAGGGGATAAAGACAGAGGTAAAGTGATGTAGTGTATGAACAATTTATTGCATTGGAGTAAGATACTATAATTTCATGGCAGTTATTTTTTACCTTAAACTTAATGTTAGCAGTTGTTCTGAGTTCTCCAGAGAGGCCCCAGACTGTGTGATTTTGTAACAATCATGTCAGTTTTAAGACGCATTTTTTATTATCACTTTTTTTTATTAATGTTTTACTCTACAGTTGTGCAGTTTTGTGGGGGATAAATACAGGCCAAAAGTTTGGAAACATTACTAGTTTTAATGTTTTTGAAAGAAGTTTCTTCTGCTCATCAAGCCTGCATTTATTTGATCAAAAATACAGAAAAAAATAATAATATTGTGATATTACAATTTAAATAATTGGTTTTCAATTTATTATACTTTAAATTATCATTTATTTCTGTGATGCAAAGCTGAATTTTCAGGATCATTACTCTAGAAATCATTCTAATATGATGATTCATTATGAGTGTTGGAAACAGTTCTGCTGCCTAATATATTTGATGAATAAAATGTTAAAAAGAACTGCATTTATAAAAAAATAAAAAAATCTAATTATATAAATCTTCTTTACGATCACTTTTTATTAATTTAACACATCCTTGCTGAATAAAAGTATTGATTTATTGCAAAAAAAGAAAGAAAAAAATTACTGACCCCAAATTACTGACCAGTAGTGTATTGTTGTTATAAGATTTCTATTTTTAAAACAGTTTCTTCTTTTTCTTTTTTTCTTTTTTTTTTTATTCATCAAAGTATCCTAAAAAAGTATCACAGGTTATGAAAAAATATTAAGCAGCAGAACAGTTTCCAACTTTGATAATGAATCATCATATTAGAATGATTTCTGAAGGATCATGTGATAGACTGGAGTAATGATCCTGAAAATTCAGCTTTGCATCACAGAAATAAATGAGAATTTAAAGTATAATAAATTGAAAACCAATTATTTTAAATTGTAATAATATATCACAATATTATAATTTTTTTCTGTATTTTTGATCAAATAAATGCAGGCTTGATGAGCAGAAGAAACTTCTTTCAACAACTTTAATAATAGTAATGTTTCCAAACTTTTGACCTGTACTGTATATGGCATTTTTAAAATTGATTTCCCAAAATTAGTAATGATATTTATTTACAGGTTTATTCAAAATAGCAAAGTTCACATTAAATCTGTATTGTAAAACGTGCTATATAATAAAAGATAATGGGGACTTGACTTGAATGTTAGATGTAATGCTCTTGGTATTTCTGTTTAGGCTGTAATGTGTGTGTGTGTGTGTGTGTATATATATATATATATATATATATATATATATATATATATATATATATATATATATATATACATATATATATGCTAAATAATCATGAACACAATGACGGGGTAAAATGGGCTGCGATGCATGGCACCAGGTAAAATCTTGCCTAGGGCAGCAAATTGGTCAGGGCCGGCCCTGATCTGAGGTGACGCGCGTGTTCCAGTAGCGTCGTCATATCTGGCTATAACATTACATATAGCCTATAACACGCTCTCACACGTAGGGCTGGGCGATTTAAATCGCGATATTGCTATGCGCATCTTGTCAGTAAAGCCGGTTCCCTTGATTAGTAAATCACCATCACCTGCTTTCAGATGGAGCGGCATTTAGGGCTGATGAGATAATTAAGTGATTAATTTAGTGATGATTGTGCATTATTGAAGACACCTGATGTTAACAAGCAGAATCACTGAAGGAGAAAGTCACAAATTGTAAGTTACCATTAAGGTGATGGGTGTTTGCTTTAGTTGGGCTCTACCATTATATGTTTACTTAAATATTTACTGTTGTTTGTCTGCTGTTATTGATTTATAACAGTTAAATGAACAACGTAAAATGTTATCTTATAGTGTTGGTTATGTTTTGACAATCATGCTGTGATCTGAAAAAGGAAACTTATTGAGATAGTTTGGTTTAACTTGTTAGCAGCAGTTTAGTGATTCTTCAGCCTATGATTATCAGTACTTTACTTATAATTCAATATATTTAATAAACATTGTAATGATCAAAAGACATTCAGATAAATTCATTTAAAACACAGACATCAATAATCAGCCTGTGAATCTCAACAATGGTGACAATAATAAAGCATGTTGCAGTGGCTACCACCAATCACAACTCATTAATGGCTCCCATCATGCATTGCGGTATGAATAAATTATGATCTGAATTGTCTATGTAATTTACTTTTCCTAATTGAATATTCTGCTCGTCACCATTGTTGAGATGCATAGACTGAATCTTGACATCTGTGTGTGCCTAAAAGAATGATTATTTTTTTAAACAACTTTTAAGAAATCCTTTATATTATATCAAAAATTCTGGGCATTTATGCAGATTCACTAACCAACAACATAAAATCGAAGTCAGAAAGAAGGATTTTAATGATTTCAGTGATCAAGTTCAAATGATGATTGTCATAACATAACCAACACCATCAAATCACTTTTTTTCTTTGTTCAACTGGTGATTTATAATTCAGAAACAACAGACAAACAAAATCTAAAGTTAATAATATATGGGTCAAGAGTCCAACTAAAGCAACCATTGATCGTCATAACGGTAACTTACAATTTGTGATTTTCTCCTTCAGTGATTCTGCTTGTTAACATCAGGTGTCTTCAATAATGTTCAATCATCACTAAATTAATCACTTAATTATCTCATTAACCAACACTCTTGAGTGTGGACTCATACACTCCCAGGAGTGTTAATTTAACACTGGAGTTTTTGCTGTGTACAAAGAGCCGTAGTTAACTGACAAGCTGAGCCATATCGCATTAAATATCGCTGGCGATACGTCCCCGATATTAATGCGATATGGCTCAGCTTGTCAGTTAACTACGGCTCTTTGTAGTAAATGCCGCTCCATCTGAAAGCAGGTGATGGTGAATTACTACTAATCAAGGAACCGGCTTTACTGACGAGATGCGCATAATAATATCGCGATTTAAATTGCCCAGCCCTACTCACACGTTTATATTTTAGCATTTTTGGGAGGAGTACAATTTACATATGTGGTTTCAACAACCAGATGCATTTACACTTGTCCAGTTTCGTCTGGAATGCGGCACAGAGCTCCTCCTGAAGTGGTTTGAGCGATCGGATTCAAATCCGTCTCGAATGCGTTTAGGAGGGCATTTACACCTGGTCTTTTCACGATCGGATAGCTATCCGATCTGAGAAAACGCATGAAGTGGCCAGGTGTAAACAGCCCCTTAGATCTAGAATGGGTCTGAGACCCCCGTCTTTTTTCGGTACCTGAAAATATCTGCTGTATAGCCCCCCTTCGCTCTGAGCTTGAGATAAAGGCTCTATGGCCCCTTTGCTCAACAGTTTTGCAATTTTGGCACGAAGTAGACGTGCTACTTCCTTTTCTACCGTGGTTTCGATTCGCGCCGCACAGCGGCGGGGGCGTCAAGCGAACTGTAGCGAATAGCCTCTTTCTATAATGTTCAGCACCCATTCTGATACCCCAGGAAGCTTTGCCCACGCATTTGCATGCATAGCTAGGGGTTGAATAAGATCTGGGCTCTGGCCGTAACATAGTGGCGGCCGGAGAGCTTCGGTATGCTGTAACATAGACACTGTACTTGCAGCGTTCGAGGCGGGGGGGGCGCTGATAACAGCGGGCAGCTCGCCCGCGCTCAACTCTCTCACGGCGGGCAGCTGAGAGATGGCGAGCGCTTGTGGCCCGTGGGATTTGTCATGTCTGTGAGTGAATGTGGGCGAGGGACAGCGAGCACATTTGCACTGAAAACACCGTCGGCCTGAGCTGACTGTATGTATGTTGGTTTGATTTTTATGGAAACTAAGAGACATGCAGTGTGTAGTGTTTGTGGGCACTGGAATGTGGGCACGTTCACTACATTTAGAGCGCAACCGACATGAGTCGTTTTTTTTTTTTTTTGTGCGCGAGCCCTGTGGGGCGGGCTGTGTCTGTGTGTAGGAATTGGCACTGGGCATTTTACTACACTCATAACACCATCGGCCATGGCAGGGCTCTACGCTAACTTTTTTCCCAAGGAGTACATGTGCTCCTAAATGAAAAAATTTAGGAGCACACAAAGAAATATAGGAGCACAGTGAAAAAAGATGATTAAACTGCTCAATTCATATGGATTAGTTTTATGATCTTTTTATGAACTTTTTTTCGAAGCATCAAAGTGGTAGTTGTGTAGGCTGTCAATGGAGGTAAAGAAATCTCTCAATTTCATCAAAAAGTTCTTCATTTGTGTTCCGAAGATGAGTGAAAGTCTTACGGGTTTGGAACGACATGATGGAGAGTAATAAATGACCGAATTTTCTATTTTGGGTGAACTACCCATTTAATAATTATGCAATTATTATTTTTAGCTTACTTCAAAATATATAAAAAGAATGAACACCTCAATAAAGTATAAAGTGCTAAAAACAAAACAAATGCCCGCTTGCTTTTTTCCTTTGCAGTACGTGCAGTAGGCTACATTAAGTTGTCCTCAAAAATGAGTTTTTGTCATCTTCCTGTCCTCAGTGTCGACTGTTTTGGTCGTAATTTCATTTTCTGCATTTGGTCTTTTGGTGAGACCTAAACGTTGCTAATAAAATTTTGATACTCATTTGCAAGTATTGATAGTGTGCGTGAGTTCCTTGTTTTGTTTTTTTGCACTTGGTCTTTTGAGATAATGACTTAAGGCTTCATACTGTGTTGCGTATCTAGCTCACTAAGTGTTTACTTGACTTTTTTATGGTGTAGGGGCCTGTTTACAACTTTACACCTGGTCACCTCATGCATTTTTACTGATCAAAATGATTCCATTTACACCTAGTCACATAAGTGTGTTTTTCACAAAACTGATATAAATCGTAGGGGCTGGGTATTGACACAAATTTCACACTTCGATTCGATTTCGATTCGATTCAATATTGATTATGTTGGATATCAGGTACAATACATGGCACATTTTCTCAAGGAAAACAAATCTCTTAACTAATACTGTAAACTATGGGAGTCAGTTGAGGCCTACTAGGCTTCATTAGCCTACTATAATATTGAAGGTAAAAATTAACTGATTTGTATACAAACACTTAAATTACACTTTTATTTATTTTTATAATAATAAAGTTATATGAAATATAAACATTTAAATGGGGGCTGTCATAAAAACCTGCCAAAGTTATTCAAACATGCATTCAAAATTGTAGAACATTAAAAAATTATAATGAATATGTAATATGGTGCATATATTTAGCAGAATGCTACTCTCTAGAGTAAATTTTTCTAGCTGACTAACGAGTTTATGGTCACTGGATATGTTTTTTGTGAGGTAAATGTGACGTTACATGACATTGTTTACAAGCTGATTTACTGACGTCTTTCCACGGTTGAAACACTGATTGAGCGATTCCATGTCACATGATACGGAATTCGATAAGTTGTACTCTACCTTTTAATACACTTTCAGATGCTCATTCATGTTTATTTCGCGGGTAACTGGTATTATTAAGTTGGAAGAGAAGATCATGTTCGCTCTGCGCTGCTGCTGCTCTTGAGCTGAGCTGCACCACAGCGATCTCACGCCACAGCGCCAAAACGGTAGGCTATTTTTTTGAATTTCATAAGAAAATGGACGTAGCCTAATTTGAAATCTGAGACTTTGTTTTATATCAATAGTAACAAAGCACAAAGATTATTGCGATTTTATTGGATGGGATGCACGCTACAATGTTCATTCATCAACTGGAAATCGAGAAATTGATATTTTTTACCCAGCCCTAATAAATCGGATCTTCTATTCCCGCGCTATGCAGATTTAACCCCCTGAGGTCGGCTGTCGCGCCGGCGCGATAGGCTCGTTTTTTTCCGTATGAGTGCAAAAAAAAAAAAAAAAAATTAATTTTTATCTTATATGCTTGTGTTATACATCAATCGATCCTGTTTAGTGTGTATTTTTTTTGTGTATGCTCATAATAAAAACAAAGTGTTGTGCTTTTTGCCAAATAAAGAAAAATAAACATGATGCGAGTTCTGCCTACTCTCCGTCAGTGAAGTCAATTCTGAAACGCGTCCGAAAATGAACTGTAACTCAGCGAATACTCAGTCAAACAGGCATACAGTCACACAGGCATGAAGCTTGAATTTTCTTCTTTTAAATGAAGTAATTTTTATGAAAAACAAATATTCACAGTTTATGTAATATGTATGCAAAGAGAGAGATGTCAGTCGTTCTCATCTCAGCTAATTAAGTTTTAATGTGCTCCGCCCACGGAGAGCGCGCGCTATTCAAACGCAAATGTGAGGCGATCCAAACAAACCTGTGAAACGCCCACATCAGCTGGATAACACACACCGCGAGTTCACTTTCAGACTTATGTACTTTACGATGCTGTGAGGAATACTACTATCTTGATAATAATCCTGCAAAAATTTACCTCAGAAGTTCTGGAAGTATCATTTCGAGGAGCAAACGGATCCCGCTGAGGAATTAGGTCAGTTCTGTTTGCTTTGTTCTAATCTGAATGAATGAACGCATGCGTGCTGTTGTGGAGCTACAGCTGGCAAAAATACTGTTTAAATATGAATTGCGTTTCTGTGTATGAATGAATGAACGAACGAACGCACAGATGCGTGCTGTTGTGGAGCTACTACAGCTGGCAAAAATACTGTTTAAATAATATGAATCGCGTTTGAATGAATGAACGCAAAGATGCGTGCTGTTGTGGAGCTACTACAGCTGGCAAAAATACTGTTTAAATAATATGAATCGCGTTTGAATGAATGAACGCACAGATGCGCGCTGTTGTGGAGCTACTACAGCTGGCAAAAATACTGTTTAAATAATATGAATCGCGTTTGAATGAATGAACGCAGAGATGCGTGCTGTTGTGGAGCTACTACAGCTGGCAAAAATACTGTTTAAATATGAATTGCGTTTCTGTGTATGAATGAATGAACGAACGAATGCACAGATGCGCGCTGTTGTGGAGCTACTACAGCTGGCAAAAATACTGTTTTAATATGAATTGCGTTTCTGTGTATGAATGAATGAACGAACGAACGCACAGATGCGTGCTGTTGTGGAGCTACTACAGCTGGCAAAAATACTGTTTAAATATGAATTGCGTTTCTGTGTATGAATGAATGAATGAACGAACGAACGCACAGATGCGTGCTGTTGTGGAGCTACTACAGCTGGCAAAAATACTGTTTAAATAATATGAATCGCGTTTGAATGAATGAACGCAGAGATGCGTGCTGTTGTGGAGCTACTACAGCTGGCAAAAATACTGTTTAAATATGAATTGCGTTTCTGTGTATGAATGAATGAACGAACGAATGCACAGATGCGCGCTGTTGTGGAGCTACTACAGCTGGCAAAAATACTGTTTTAATATGAATCGCGAATACAAAGAAAGATTACACTGGAAATATTGTTACAATTTTAAATGTTGTTGTAATTGTATAACCTTAATTGTATATAAAAAAAAAATATATATATATAAGGATAGATGTAAACAAAATCTTAAAAGGTCATTATAAGCCTTCTCTTTAAATAATTTTATTATGCTTTATTAGTGACACATTTGGGAAGAGAATATATTCCAAATCTGAAAATACAGTATGAGAACAATTAACTGCACAATTACTAGAAGTGTTTACCTTGGATATTGTACAATTTGCAAGCAAAATTTGTGGAAAAAAACAACAAACCAGTTATATATTGTCCTTGCATTTTTGTGGCTGATTCACACACCTGAATGAAAGGCTCATTACGTATGCAGCCTCATTATGCGGGCCCCATTGACTCCACAGGTGTGAATCACGCCCACCCGCATATGGCCTTTCCAAACAAAAAGTGTTTTACAAGATTTAAATCAATGTATTGTGTTATGTGAATGATTAGGCAGGATGATTTTCACATAATTTTGAAGAAAAAATTCTAGGCAACGTCATCCATTTGTCAAAAGTCTTATTTACATATATTTAGAATGTGTTTTATGGCCTTATTTCAGAAACTTTAGTTTTTTGTTTTTGAAAAAACCATGCATAAACATTATTCTATCAAAAATACAAACATGTACATGCAAGTTGTTCATATATTATGGTAGCCCTGTTTGTGCTAAATTTACACCTTTGCCATTAATATGTTTATAAGCAACTGAAAAAAGCACAAATGTCAGGGCATGTCAGAACATCTCAAGGACCCCAAAAACCCCTCAGACCCCAGAGGGTTAATGTAGGCCTATGCAGAGTTCACGTCACCAAAAGCAACAGATATGAGCTGCATTTTATTGATCATAAGCTCATTTCAAAATCAGCAGTGACAGCAGCACTGGTAGCCTAATATAATTTCGTTTCTTTACTATTAATGAATATGATTGTTTGTGTGTTGAGCGTCTACTACTTACTTTCACTTTCATTTGCGGCAGTTTGCGTGTTGGCTTGATGAATAGATCGCTCATCTGTCGTGATGCGTGTTGCAGTAGCGTCATCATATCTGACATAGTTAATAACACGCTCTCACACCTTTATTTTTAGCACTGTTGGGAGGAGTCACTTGACTCTCACTTAAAATCCAGCAGTTCCCGCACATTCCCACACTATTTCAGTGATTGGCTCATTGGTTACGAATCGTCGCTCTCATTTGAATTAAGTTAAGCGCGTCATCATGTAATGTTCACATCGCGCAGATCCGTCCTCTTGCTTGCTTTCCATGTGAATTCAATGGTATGCTTTGCTTAATCGCGCTGTTGTTCAGTGTATTGAGAACAGCCCGTCACTCGCGCACTGTGCTCGTAAATTATTTTTCAAGTTCGCACATAACTATTTTTAGGCGCAAATGCGAGTGAATTACTCGCACTGTAGAGCCCTGCATGGCCGAACATTTAATGCACAATCGATGTGAGACGATTTTATTTGTGCAGGCCGTGTGTGGCGGGCTGTGCTTGTGTGTAGGAATGAGCACTGGGCAGTGGGCATTTTTACTACACTCAAAACACCATCGGCCGTGGCCGGAGTAGCAGAAAATACATGGGATTTTCTTTTTTACATGGGATTTTACTTCATGGGATTTATCTGGGTCGCCGTAAAAACAGCGTTTGTGGGCAGGCAAGCAGGCTGTGTTACCGACTTGTTTACTGCAGAATACACTGGAACAGTCGCATTTACTGGAACTGAACGAGCGAGACGTTTTGGTGGAAGTTCGGCCGCAGCGGGACTTGAACACCCTCGTTTCCCTAGACTGGCTAGGAAGATTTGAGTTGCCATAGAAATAGTGTTTGGGTGCAGGCGAGCAGGTTGTACAACGTGCTCGTTGGCTGCAAAATACACATCTGCAGTCGCCTTTTAAGGAAACTGACAGAACGAAAGCATCGACGGCATAATTTCATCTGCCGGCAGACCCGGAATTCGAACACGAATGCGAAAAGCCTATGATTCCGCCACTGAGCCACAGGGGGGAACACATAAGTTTTCAGTTTGCGCGAGCATATAAGAGAGCGTCAACATGTCTTGTGACGGCGTTTGTTTGCAGGCGTGCATGTATTACAACGTGCTCGTTTACAGCAATATTGACATTTCCAGTCGCCTGAACTTCAGAGGGGAATGAGAAATGTGTGAGAAATGGAGGTTGGTCCAGCCTCAGCGGAGGGCCTAGTGTATGCAGGTTTTTGGTCTTTCCCTTCAATTAGTGCCCAATTAAGACCTAGACTACCAGGTGAGGGGAGATCTTAACCAATTAGTGACCTACTCAATTAGTTTGGTTCAAGGTAAAACAGAAAACCTGCATACACTAGGCCCTCCGTGGAACCGTTTCGAGACCACTGTTGTAAAGTGAAAAAAAAAACTTTTTTGGGAATAAAACACTCTTTTCTCCTTTCACCGGTGAGTGACGCGCGCAAATTGAGCGCGGGGAAACTCTCCTATGACGTAAAGAGAGCTAGCCGCGTGACCGTCCGCTTCTGACATCCCATGTGAGCGGCGCTGTTTGCACGGCTCGAACAGAGGGAGAGGGGCGACCATTCAGCAGCTGTAATCCTCCATAAACGTGGCTTCTTTGTTGTCATCCATGATGGAAGCGGCGGCAGATGGCGGCCACTGTCCGTTCATGAGAGACTCGAGCGAAGCAGGTGGCGAAGCTGTCGGGCGAACCGGCGGGCTTTTGCGGCGTAGGAGGAGGTTCCGGTACCCGCTGAGTACGGCGCTTCCGGTGTAGCACCGCAGCGGGCGGAGGTGCAGTATCGACGAAAGAAGCCAGGCGAATCCTCAGTCGCCACAGACATCAGCTCACAGTGTGGGTAGCCGCCGTCGGCGAGCGCGAGAGCTGCATGTTTCTCACCCAGGCAGGAACAGCGATGACATGGCGGTCCCCGTCGCTGAGTGGGGCTCGGCACGAGCCACAGGAAGGGGCATCTTGAAAAAGACGCCCGGCTCTTTTAGTGCAATGAGAGCGTGTGTCGCGGCGGCACACACACACACACACACAACAGAGGAGAAAAGGATATAACGCCGGATAGCGCAGCAGGAATGGCGACTGAAGGCGGCGCGGCCAGTGGCTTCAGATGCAGTGGCTCGTCCCGCTGAAAAGGCTTTTTCTGACGGTGCGGCTTCTTTCTCTCAGGATCCAGCGATGCATGAGCTCAGCCGAAGAGATAAAAAATCAGCTAGCTAGCCCCTCGAAGCTACATTTATAGCCCAAGGCCACGTCCGTTTTGGCGGGACGTGACGAAGCACCCCCATTGGAGCTGACGACACGATAGGGCCCTATCGATAGGCTGCTGCAGTTGCCGCATGGCAGCCAATAGGTGCGCGAGTCGTCTCGCCTGGGTCTGCATGCTGCCGCAACGCGTTTTACATTATTTAAAAAATTAAGGATAATTTTTTGGCTTCAGTATCTTGCAGAAAAGAGATTTCCCCTAGCGTAAGACTTACACAGTACGAGAGAACCTCTCGTAAGAGAACTTGGCTTGTGTTGTTTCAGCACTAGGTGATTTTTGTTAGTTTTGTTTGTTGTGGCTTCGACAAAACCTAATAATCTTAAGTTACATGATCAAGGTCACTATATTTTTCAACATGTGATTAGCCTTAGTACTTAGTCTGAAATATTGATTATTCCTCTCTCATCATGATTGTAAGAAATGAAACTTGTTTGTTTTCAGCAGAACTGCCAGAAAGCATCTGGAAGGAGAGGACGGAGAGAACGCCAGTGATCCAGAACCTGCAGAATGAAACATCAAGATACTGAAGAACAAAGAGGCTGGTGTTTATTCTTGATTCCTCGTTCATTCTTCATGATGAAGAACATGCTGATGCTCACCAGATTTACATTGTTTCATGACAAAACTAGTTATTTATAACACAAATCATCTTCATGATATAAAAATAGATCATAATCGTGCACAGCAGTTGTCCACAGATTTGATAAGATTAAAATGACTATTGAACTCACCAGTGATCTTGATTCAATCAGTGATGAGCTTCAATTTTCATTTCATGTTTGTCTCTCATTTGAAATCTCACATGATTTAATGTTTCTTTTAGACCTGATGGACGCGAACGGGAAAGAAAAAACAGAAGCCTAAAAAACTCTTCACATTTAGATCAAGTCTGAAGATTCTCATGAGGATCCACAGCGGAGAGAAACTTTACACATGTGATCAATGCGGGAAGAGTTTCATTTGGGCCTTCGTTCTGAAATCACTTCTGCCTTCTCATTCAGAAGAAGAGCAGCAGAAAAACTACACTGGAAAAAGCCTTTCATGTTCAGGAGCTGAAGAAGAGGCCGTAACACTTTTAACAGAGACATGAATCTGATATTAATTGTAACTCGTTCATTGTTTGAGATCAGTCTCATTAGTTTTATTTTTTATGAATTTTTGTACTTCAAGTTATGATTGATTAAACTCATTATAATTTTATCAACAGCTTGTTTTTATTGTCCAATTTTATTGTCTGCTGATTCTTCTTGCTTCAGGAATAATTCTATAATTTTCAGTTCTGAAAGAAGTAAGTATTACGTTTGCTTCTGGGGCTTCCCAGCAAACAAAGAACGTTCCCCTAACGTAAAAACGTTCCCCGAACATAAAACACGCAGATGTTTTTGTATAATGACCTGTACAGAGCTCTGAAACTAGTTTATGCTGCATTTAATAAAATTTAGCAATTAGTTAAATCCAAGCGTATTACATTGTGAATGTGAAAAGCACAGAAATCATAAATTCTTGGGTTTGTTTATATCTTCATTTACTGCTCCTCTGCTCTGCACACGCTTCTCCAACACGTGTTGTTGTACACAGTGCAGTGTTTGCGGGATCTAACTCAGAACGATGCCTCGTTATTGGCCAGTTCTGCATCAGGATCACAAGCATATTTATATTCTGACGTAGAACAACTTGAACAGCGTAGGAAGAAAGAGAAGAAATTGATAAAGTTGTTATTTTTGTTTTGTTTAGTTTTTGCGCACACAAAAATATTATAGTTGCTTCATAAACCGCATAAACCGCAGTCTGTAAGTTTTGCCTCTTTGTCGCCATCTCCGTTTGAAATCTGCTATTGCATTTATTTGTGGAATTATCTTTACGTGCATCAACACGGATGAATAATGTCTTGAGGTGTATGTGTGGGCTGTCAGTCAATGCACCATTGTGGATATTCACTGTACTTCAGAAATACAGATACGACCTCCAGGAATTATTTCCAAAATAAGAAGGAAAATGTCATCTGAACAAGTAACATGTCAGCCACTTTTGTTCTAATCAACTGATGATTAAATCTTCCGATCACAAAGTTAGCTCAGGGGCCTGTACCATGAAGGTAGCTGAACAAACTCGGGGTTACAGGATTAGTTTTGAGTTAACAAAACCAAACCGATGCTATCAGGCTTTATTGGTACCATGATGCAGCTCATCGACTTTCTCTGTCAACTCAGGCTTTGATCCTCAAGCTATGATTACTCCACGCGCGCGTGCACAAAAAAGAGTGACGTCGACACTGAACAACCAATCGCGGGTAGAGCGAGAGCGATATATTTTTCTGCGGAGGAGCAAGAGATAATCATTCATAATTACGATGAATTTAAATATGTATTTCAAGCTCGAAACAATACGGTCTCTGCGGCCAAAGCAAGAGAAGACTGTTGGAGAAAGATTGCTGATTGTTAATGTGTAAGTTAAACAAATACGTTCTATATTTATGTAAAATTATGTATATATGTGTAGCCTATGTGTAATATAGCCTATAGCCTATTTTTATAATATATAAAAAATGTGCATGTATGTACTAAGAAAGATTAATATTCATTGATTTTTAGATACAACCCCAACTCCAAATGTTCTTGGCAGCAGATAAAGACAAAATATAAAAATATAATTCAAAGTGGTGAGTATTTACCACAACCTTTTATTACTTTTGTGAACATTTTATCACAAACACATGTTTGCAGCAAACAGAAATAAAGAGTTAAATTCAGAAAACCAGAAAACACTGGCGGAGGAGTTGGCTCTGAGTAGGCAATAAGGGACGGCCGATTATGGATGGGATTACAGGTGCTGTACAATCTGACCCTGGTGCTGGCTCCTCTAAACAAGTAGTCTCCCACACAGAAGCAGACAGAACACCAAACATAACCTGCTTTACAACAGTTATGCTTTACTTTGGCCTATTTTTATTTATTAGGGTGAAGGAAATGATGAAGACACTCTGTCTGTGTGTTCAGAAAACTTGTAATGATCATGTTTGTGGTGGAATTATGTTTCAGGTGGAAACAGACTCAGTCAGGGCCCTGTACAAAAGGAGACTCTAACTAGACTGCACACTAAAGGAGTCTCGACCTAGACTGCACACTAAAGGAGTCTCGACCTAGACTGCACACTAAAGGAGTCTTGAACTAGACTGCACACTAAAGGAGTCTTGAACTAGACTGCACACTAAAGGAGTCTCGAACTAGACTGCACACTAAAGGAGTCTTGAACTAGACTGCACACTAAAGGAGTCTTGAACTAGACTGCACACTAAAGGAGTCTTGAACTAGACTGCACACTAAAGGAGTCTCGAACTAGACTGCACACTAATGGAGACTTGAACTAGACTGCACACTAAAGGAGTCTTGAACTAGACTGCACACTAAAGGAGTCTTGAACTAGACTGCACACTAAAGGAGTCTCGAACTAGACTGCACACTAAAGGAGACTTGAACTAGACTGCACACTAAAGGAGCTGGACTGTGAGCTGAGGAGGCTCCAAACAAAATCAAACAGCTGGATAAAACTGATCTCAGTATGTATATAGTTATATAGTATATATAGTATAACTTATTTAACCAAGTAACACTTTAGTATGAATATTTATTAATGCAACTTTCTCTTGCTCTCTTTCTCCCTCACATCCCACAAAACCAATAAAACAGTTTGAGGCCTGTCTGCAGTTTCAATGTGCTTTTATTAAGTGTAATATTGTATGGTGATTGCATCTTCATCTGCACCAGCTGAGTGGTCAAGTGTGATGGGGTCAGTTTCATCGGGGAGAAGCTGGTTTTATGGTGTTTCTCGCTCCTTTCTACTGGTGGCTATATTGTGCAGAATGGCACATGCAGCCACTATCTGTGATGCCCGCTCTGGTGACTCTTAAGCGCCGAACAGTGTGCCTTTAGGAGGCCAAAGGTCATCTCTATCTTTACTCTGGTTTTACTGAGGGCCACACTGAAGCGGTGCTGTGGCCCTGTCTGAGGGTCATGATAGGGGGTTATTGGGTAGGTTTTTCTATCTCAGTTCAAATTAACAGTGTTTTGTACTGTACCAAATTTAACTTGCTTTCCTCAAAGTGCTGACACAACACAGACTCATGGAAAATTTGTGAGACAAGCACTGGAGCCAGGCCATTTGGCATCCAAACTTGTGATCATACGTTCATGACCACAAGTCGTCTGCAGATGAAATGTTTAGTAAATCATTGTTATATCTGTTGAAGTTACTATTAATTTAAAGATTCATCTCACAGCAAATAATCATCTCACATATTCACATCATCTCTAGCTGAACATTATGGCTGTGATAGGATTTCCTATTAACAATCTTCCTCATGTTCCCCTAGAGCAGTGGAGATTGGAGCAATAGACTGCATACATGTTGCAATGACTTGGGAATCCTATCATAAAATTAACAGAATCATAATAAAGATTTAAAATAATTCTTAACATGTATTATATTGTATAGTACATTTGTGAAATTTGCTTTTTGAAAAAAAAAAAAAAAAATTGTTCATGTGATGTCACCCTATCAATATATCTTTGGCACTTTTATAAAAGCCCTCTTTTATGGACATGGTCAATAAATGTCCGGGGAACACTATTAATGAAACTATTCATGTACTCCTGCAGAGCGAGGACCACCTTGCGAATGTTTCGACAAACATGTTTTCCCCTATAGCTTCTGTGCGTCACCCACCGTGCAAGAATGTACCACTTGCACAAAAAAAAGCTCAAGAAGTTCGCAAAGATAAGAAATTCCTTCCGCGGAAAATCTGTATCTTTCATACAAGTAACTATCAGGAAAGGCAAGGGGATTTTGTCTCTTTCTCTACGAAGTGCTCGTCAAACAATTTGCGCTGAGATGTCCACCGGATTTGGAAGAAAGGTGAAGTCATTGCAACAGACACTTGGAATGAGTTACGTCACCTATATGTTTCTTTGCTCTCAGATTGGTCAAACTTCAGTCTGAGATCTTGAATCCAGAACATAACCTGCCCCGGAGCAGGTTAGCCGTGCAGCGTAAGATACCATGGCAACGAACACCGATTAAAGCCGAGCTACTTTCATAGTACCTAAAACCCAGGGTTGGCGGAAACTAAACTGAAACATAGCTGGCTAGCCAACTAATCCGGCTTCATGGTATAGGCCCCAGATCACGTCAAACCGTGTAAATTATTATTGTTATACTTTGTTCTCAAATTGTTAATGTTATCAACACTACGTGACTTATGTATTTAAGGCTATAAATGATCGGCCACCTGCAGCATCCTCACACGCAAAAAAGCCTACTAGCTGGGACTCCTTTATACAGACGTGACGTAATGACGCAGAGACGAACCGCAGCAAGCTCATATTTTCTGTGGAAACCCACCAGTACCACTCAAATTAGAACACATGAAAAGCTTACCGCTGTGAAT
Source organism: Scardinius erythrophthalmus (assembly GCF_964197995.2). NCBI lineage: Eukaryota > Metazoa > Chordata > Actinopteri > Cypriniformes > Leuciscidae > Scardinius > Scardinius erythrophthalmus. The sequence continues at coordinate 16,164,164 of NC_138221.1, forward strand.
CAGGCTACGGTAAGGAGATGAAAATGTTGTAGAGGTGGGTTTAAAAGACAATTTTCACCTGAGATTCAGACCCAGACAGCAACCTAGTGCTACCAGATGTGGGCCATGTCAAATAAGTCTCTTACAACGACTTTGTTGCTAAGAACTTATTTAACAGCTTGCAACAGACACAGTCTTAACAGACACCGTCTCAATATGTCTCTAGCTACTGGATTCTAGTCCTGCCCCCTCTTACTCTCAACCTATCCTATTACCAGGCTAGGTTGTCAATCAACATATGTAAATATCTATTCTCTATGACAGGCCGGATCACTCAATTACTCACTCAATCACTCACTCACTCACTCACTCACACACACTCACTCACTCACACTCACTCAATCACTCACTCACTCAATCACTCACTTACACACTCACACACTCACTCACTCACTCACACACTCACTCAATCACTCACTTACACACACACTCACTCACTCACTCACACTCACTCACTCACTCACTCACTTACTCACTAATTTTTAATGACAGCTTTTCAATGTTTTCAAGGATGCGGAGTGGGTGGGCCGTGTCAGTAGGGTGATACTGCGAACACAGAGAAGAACCTCGGTTGGTATGAGGGTTGCCTTGAGCCAGGCTGAGGAAGCTGTAAGTTTCATTGTGACACAAAGAGTAGTTTGCTTACCACCAATGTTTTAAATGTAATACAGTATTTCACAATCGCTAAGACACATTTCTTGAAACCTTCACCCATATTCTCAAAACTTTAAACACAAAACCCAGTCTTTAAACTACATTCACAAAACCCCTGACTCTTCTGGCAAAATCAAACACATGCCTCAAAACCATTTGATCTGTTCTCAAAATCAAACAATGCTTTCAAAACATAAACACAACCAGTCAATATATAAACACTCATCAGCATTCATTAGACACTACATCAAAAAATTGAGAACACAGCGTCCAGGGCATGTAGTTACAGAGAAAAAAATATTCATTGCATATAGAAAATAATTTTGCCATAAATAAAAGTAAATAATTCACTCAGTACAGCAAATATATTGCATACTGTAAGTACTGCAAGCAATACAGTATTGAATGTCTGTATTTGTAGTATAGAAATAGCCCAATGAACATTCGCTGTAACTAATGACTTGCATGAGTAAAGTCTTGTCATTCTGTCTTTCAGGTTACTTCAGTCTGTGGAGGCCTATACCTGCAAAAGTGGCAAGGGTGATTGGTCAGGAGGGGTGGACGACCAATTGCCCCAAAGCAGAGGAGGTAGTCAAGATGTGGAAGCCGTCCACCAAGCAGGAGGTCGAAACCCTCTGGGCGCCACAGCAGTCATTCTATTCTACATCACTGACCCATAAAATAAGGCTTTGGCAAAAATTTCCAATGCAGGAAAAAACCCTGTAATGGACGTTAACATTAGAGCTGCCCTGTTAGGTTACGTTACAAGGCTCGTAAACGTTGGCCGTGCTGTAGTCGGCAAAGTAGTCGATTGCCGAGTTCACGCGCGTGATCAAAGGTAACTAAACCTATGCGCGTGAACTCGGCAATCGACTACTTTGGACTTCAACCGAAAACAGGATGTAAACACAGGTATTTGCGCTGGCTTAAATAACATCATTTTTATTCATATCTTTCACATCTACTGCAGTCAGATTCACTCGTGTTCACTCAGAAGGAATCACTCACATTTTCTGTGCACTTGTAATGACACATCAAGGATGTTAAGAGGCTAAAAGCAGGTTTAGTACTTGCCCCATTGAAGTCAACAGGGTGCAAATTTAAAAATAGAATAACTCGGTGTAGGCAACACCGATTTTTGTCGTTGTTCTCTGTATTGACAGCACTCCAAATGTACAAAAAAATGAGCTCAATGTTAAAATTGACCAGAGTTCTCCTTTAATAGTTTGACGCAATGGGTTTCAGGCCAGGTATATTGTTTGAGGGCACCTTTATGTTATTGGTGGTTGAGCACTTTTTCATTGATAGACCTCACACTATAACCCACATGGTGCAAGCTTCTATCTCAATTCTTTTGTAGAGCATGCTGGGTAAAGTTACTGTTGTCCACTGTGTGCACAATATTTTAATTCAGAGAAAATTGATGTAGCCTGGCATAAAGTTAGTGTGGTACTTCGGAGCAACAAAAACTGTGCAAAAGTCTTAGGCATGTTAATCCAAAAAAAAAAATGGTTTTAAGTTTATTTATATATTTTCCTGTAGCGTGTCAGTAGGAAATATCAGTTTACATTTCCAAACGTTCTTTTTGCCATTAATTGTAATAAAGGAAGGTTTCTTCAAGCGTCTCGGAGACGTTCCCGCAGTTTAGTCTGTTTCAGTTTTTTTTTGTTTCTTTATGTAATCACAGACGGACTCGATGATGGTGAGATCAGATCATACCGGCTGTTGTCAGACTCCTTGTGCATACAAATCTCACTGGATTAGTACAATTAATGGCAAAAAGAATGTTTGGAAATGTAAACTGATATTTCCTACTGACACACTACAGCAAAAGATATAAATAACTGACTTAAAAGCTTTTTTTTGGGGGGGGGGGGGGGGGTATTAACATGCCTAAGACTTTTGCACAGTACTGTATGTCCCGTTGCTTCCTTATCAACAAATTTCAAAAAGCTTTTTCTACCCTGGAGATAATATACCGTCTAGCTTGTTTCAAGTAACACTTATCTTTGCTGGCATTCATAGGTGATTACTAGTCCTGCAGACGCAGAGGCCCAGCTGTCTCTCCCCATCACTCCAAGGATCATCATGCTCGGTAAGTTTTACATTCATTGTTAACGAATCCTTTGAATGTATAGGGCACAAGCAAATAAAGTCTAGTCTGGAAAACACTAGTGAATGCAGTTTGTGTCGTGTCATTCACTGCCTCTGCACCAGTCAGGAACAGCACAGTCACTTCAAAAACTTAAAGGACAAGTTCGGTATTTTACACTTAAAGTCCTGTTTACAGATCGTTTCTGATGAAATAGAACGGTTAAGATTAAATTTTGGACAAATGCTGCTGTCCCGAGAATTTTAGGTTTCTTTCGCTTCCCCTCCCACCAGTAGACTGGTTGTATAGGTGCACTGGAACAGTCCTTCCTAAAACGCATGAAACTTTCATTTTATTGCAGTGACAATTAACAAATGATAACAAAAGACAGTTCTCTTACGAGAGGTTCTCTCGTATTGCGTAAGTAGCTTACGCATCGGGAAAGTCTTCTTTCTTCGAGATCTGAAGCCAAAAAATTATCCTTAATTTTGTATTCATTGTCAACGCAGTGCAGCAGCCGACAGACCTAGGCAGGCTGTATAAGCGTGCTCATTGGCTGCTCGGCTGCAACTGCTTAAGCCTATCGGTGAGCGCTATGAACGCGGCAACCAATGAGGGCGCTTCGCGCCCTCCGCGCCCTTCTAACCGTCAGAATGGGCGTGGCCAGCGTGTATATATTCAGCGCTCACAGGCTAAAATTCTGATTTTCTTGTCTTCAGCGACGCTCTTCGCATCGCTGGATCTTGAGAGCCGCCGCCGTTGAAACCAGCGACCAGCAAGCTTAGGACAGCGCCTGAGGAAGCCGGCCGTCTTCGCCGCCTTCAGCCATCCGTGCCTGCTACGCTATCCGGCGACATATCCTTTACATTATTACTGTTTCTGTGTGTACTCTAAAAGAACACGAGGCGTTTTTGTAAAAACGCCTCGTTTTTGCGGCTCGTGCCGCGCCCCGCTCAGCTACGGAGACCGCCACCTCTCTGCGCTCTCCGACTGGGCCGCGGGCACGCCGCCACCGCACTCTCCGAGTGCGAAGAGCTTTCAATGTCGACCCTGCGGGCTCGACTTGAAGCTTTCGACCAAGCTGTCGCTCCGCCTGTCCCTGCCGGGCCGCGCAATAAGAAGCGCCGCTCGCAGCGACCACCGGAGACTGTTGTGACTGAGGAGCTCGCCGGAACCTCTCCCTCGAGCTCTCTCTCGCCCTCTCCCTCCCGGCCGCTCAACCGCCGGCTCTGCCCGCGCCGCCGCCGCGTCAGGAGATGAGGTGAATGTGATAGATACCCGTACTCTCTCTCTGTTCGAGCCGTGCAATACGCCGCTCACAAGGGATGGCAGAAGCGGACGGTCTCGGAGCGAGTTTCCTCTCCCTCTGTTCGAGCCGCGCAAACTGAGCCGCTCACGAGGGATGGCAGAAGCGGACGGTCTCGGAGCGAGTTTCCTCTCCCTCTGTTCGAGCCGCGCAAACTGAGCCGCTCACGAGGGATGGCAGGAGCGGACGGTCTCGGAGCGAGTTTCCTCTCCCTCTGTTCGAGCCGTGCAATACGCCGCTCACGAGGGATGGCAGGAGCGGACGGTCTCGGAGCGAGTTTCCTCTCCCTCTGTTCGAGCCGCGCAAACTGCGCCGCTCACAAGGGATGGCAGGAGCGGACGGTCTGAGCTTTCTTTACGTTACAAGAAAGCTACTCCGTCCTCGCGCGTCACTGGTGAAAGGGGAACAGAGTGTTTTCGTCCCGCCGTGGCCTGGACTATAACCTCCATTCTCACACATTTCTCAGTCCCCTCTTAAGTTCAGGCGACTGGAATTGTTACTATTGCAGTATACGAGCCTGTTATAAATACACGCTCGCCTGCAAGCAAACGCTGTCACAAGACATGATGACGCTAACCGCATACTAATGTATTCTCTCCTGTGGCTCAGTGGCGGAATCCTAGACTGTCAAGCTAGAGACCCGGGTTCGATCCCCGCTCTCGCGGCAGTTAAAGTTTATGCTGTTCGCTTCTCCGAGCTCGCGGCCAGTTTTTCTTACATACAGAAAACAAGCCCGCTCTCTCCCTCGTTGGGCCGTGCAGATTGCGCCGTTCAAGGGATGACAAAGCGGACGGTCACGAGCAGCGTTCAGCGTGCGCGCCTCACTCACCGGCGAAAAGAGAAGAGAGTGTGTTAGTCTCGCTACGGCTGGACAACCGCCAATCCTCACACATTTCTCAGTCCCCTCTTAAGTTCAGGCGACTGGAAATATTACTATTGCAGTAAACGAGCCTGTTTTAAACACACGCTCGCCTGCAAACGAACGCCGACGCGACACAAGAGGTCGTTTTTTTATATGCTCGCGCTAACTGAAAGCCTATGTGATTCCCCTGTGGCTCAGTGGCAGAATCATACGCTTTCATGCGAGAGACCCGCGTTCGATCCCAGCTCTCGGGGAAAATAAAATTTATGCTGCTTGCTTCTCCGAGCTCGCGGCCAGTCTTTCTTACTTACAGAAAGCGAACCCGCCCCTCGCACCACACCTTCTCAGAGTGCTCGAGTATTTTTTTGAGCGTCTAAACACGAGAGAAGAAAAGACGGTTAAATCCCGCAGCCCTGCGGCTGGACCACCGTCGAAGCTTAACGCTCTGTCAGTCCCCGTTGCCACGGCTACTGCAGCTGTTTACCCCGCAGTCAACGAGCCGGTATCTACTCGCTCGCCTGCGCGCATCCGCCGTTCTCACGGCAACCCAGAAAATGTCAAAAGAGCATAATGTCTGGTTGCACGGCTGACGCCGTATGTGTTTCTAGTACAGTGAATGTGCCCACGTTCTGTGCTCACCCCTGTACACAAGCACTATACATCCCGTGTCTCTCAGAGCCCACTCTCATGAAGCAGGCAAAAGCCGCTTTAGTGTTAAAAGTAGGTCACGTGTCCACTTCTCCGTGCCCACACCTACTCACTGCCCGCTCTGTCACACGGCCTTGCACGACCGGTCATGTTTTAAATGTGAGTCCTGTGCCCGCCCTCGAGCGCTCACACATACATTTTCGCGCCTCACACTATATGTTCCCCGTCCAAAGCCACCGGGACACTGTGTGTAAAACGGCCAGCTATCGCTACGTGCGATCCGCCGTATCTAACCACCAAGAGCGCGCGCGCCGCGCCCGCCCCTGAATGTAACTCCTGTGCCCGCCCTCGAGCGCTCACACATACTAACGAACATTTTCGCCCCGACGCCGCCATCGCGCGTCGCGCCTCACACTTTATGTTCCCCGTCTAAAGCCACCGGGACACTGTGTGTAAAACGGCCAGCTATCGCTGCGTGCGATCTGCCGTATCTAAGCACCAAGAGCGCGCGCGCCGCGCCCGCCCCTCCGTTTCGAGCTCTCGAGCCCGCGATGCGCGGCGATCGGAGCCCGGAGGCCATTCTGCCCCTGGCTGCACACGCAAAAGCGTGGGAAACTATTCCAGGCGCATCAGAACGGGTGCTAAGCACAGTAAAACAGGGCTATACTCTGCAGTTCGCTCGCCGCCCTCCGCGCTTTCAAGCGCGTATCGAGACCAGAGTGAATGGGGAAGTAGCACATCTACTTCGAGCAGAAATACACTTCTGTGCAAAAGGGCTATGGAACCGGTTTCCCCTTCCATGAGCGAGTCGGGCTTTTACAGCCGTTATTTCCTCGTTCCCAAGAAGGACGGAGCACTCAGACCAATTTTGGATCTGAGACGTTTGAACGAGGCTCTTATGAGAAGACCGTTCAAAATGCTCACAACCAGACAAATTCTCGCGCAAATTCGCCCGAGGGACTGGTTTATATCTCTCGATCTAAAAGACGCGTGCTTTTCAGATCCTGATAATACCCCGTCACAGGCCATTCTTGAGATTCGCCTTCGACGGTCAGGTATATCAGTACACGGCCCGTCTGTCGACACAGCGCGCGCGCTGCATTCGACGCCTGGCCGCGTCTCTCCGGCCGGGCAGCACCGTACCTCTCAAAACATTTCAGAGGCTACTGGGTTGTATGGCCTCAGCCGCAGCAGTGCTTCGGCTGGGTCTTTTACGAATGCGCCCGCTACAATGCTGGCTGAATGCCCGAGTGCCTCACAGAGCATGGGCTTCCGGCGGTATTCGCATCAGAGTGACTCAGAGCTGCGTTTCAGCTCTGAAGCCCTGGTTAGCGGCCGACTGGTACCAGCGGGGAGTGACAATGGGAGCTATCTCACACCGCAAAATTATCTCGACGGACGCTTCCACCTCAGGCTGGGGCGCTCTGTTCGAGGGCAAACCGGCTTTTGGCCTATGGTCAGACCGGGAAAAATGCCTCCACATAAACTGTTTGGAGATGATAGCGGTCGAGAACGCGCTCAGGCGCTTCCTCCCATTCATACGGGATCACCATGTGCTAGTCCGCTCGGACAACATGTCCGTGGTATCCTATGTGAACCGACAGGGCGGTGTCAGATCCAGGAATCTGTGCAGGCTGACAGAACGCCTTCTCGTGTGGGCTTACCGCTCGCTGCGCTCGCTGAAAGCCGCGCACGTACCGGGCCACCTGAATGTCGGTCCAGACAGACTGTCCAGGGACAACATTCCCCCGGGAGAATGGTCTCTGCACCTCCAGACAGTCCAGTTTCTCTGGCGCCTATTCGGCAGAGCGGAAATCGACCTCTTTGCGTCGAAAGACAATGCTCAATGCCTGAAGTTTTATTTGAAGAGCGAAGACGCGCTGTCCCAGACATGGCCCAGCCTCCCGCTGTATGCTTTTCCTCCGATCTCCCTGTTGCCACAGGTCATTTAGAGGATCAGAGAAACGCACCACTCAGTGCTGCTTATAGCCCCGCGATGGGAAAACCAAACTTGGTACCCAGAGCTAGTGAGGCTGTCGCACTCACCCCCATGGCCGATCCCGGTGAGAAAGGATCTCCTCTCCCAAGCCGCTGGATCGATCTGGCATCCCCATCCAGAGCGCTGGTCGCTGCATGCATGGGTGATCAACGGATACCCGTTGACCTGTCAGAAGGGGCCGTGAACACGATCACGCAGTCTAGAGCCCCCTCCACGAGACGGCTCTACGCGTCTAAATGGTCGGTGTTTTCTAAATGGTGCGCTACTCAAAACCTGGATCCGCGCGCATGCGGGGTTCCGCGGGTGCTCTCCTTCTTGCAAGAGCTGTTGGAAAAGGGCAGATCCCCTTCCACGCTCAAAGTATATGTGGCCGCTATTACAGCGTTCGCTGAGACGACGCTCGGCCGGGCAATGGGAAGGAATGAGCTCATTATCCGCTTCCTCAGAGGAGCTAGACGGATGAACCCCCCGCGGCCCCCCTCGGTTCCCTCGTGGGATCTGTCCTTGGTCCTGGCGGCCCTAAAGGCTTTTCCCTTTGAACCGCTTGAATCCGCGGATCTAAAGTATCTGTCGCTTAAAACCGTTTTTCTGATAGCTCTGTCTTCAGTCAAACGAGTGGGTGATTTGCACGCGCTATCTGTTAGCCCTGCATGTCTCGAGTTCGGGCCGAATGACTCGAAAGTCATTCTCAGACCGAGGCACGGTTACATCCCCAAAGCGATTGGAACCCCGTTTAGGGCACAAGTTATTTCCCTCTCGGCTCTGCCAGCATCCGATGGTGGGGACAGTGATAACCTCCTATGCCCTGTCCGGGCGCTGAGAGTTTACAACACGCGCTCCGCCGCTTTCAGGCGTTCAGAGCAGCTCTTTGTTTCCTTCGGCGGACGCACCAAGGGTCTTGCCGCCTCGAAGCAGAGCTTGTCCAGGTGGATAGTGGACGCAATAGCAGCAGCTTATGCCTCCAAACACCTGCAGTGCCCTCTGGGCATCAGAGCCCATTCCACTAGAGGCATGGCCTCGTCGTGGGCCTGGTCCAGCGGAATTTCTATCCACGACATTTGTATGGCGGCGGGCTGGGCCTCCCCGTCTACATTCGTGAGGTTTTATAACCTGGAAGTTCCTGCCCTACAGGCAAAAATATTGTCAGTATAAGTGACATGTATGCTCTGCCCAGCTCCCGTGTGCAGACTACGTTCATATGCTGGCGCTATTCTGGTAACTACTCAGGGTGAAGTGTTTGACTCAGACCGGCTGATCCGTTCTGTTTCCTATTTCCCGTTACGCGCTGTTATCGGTGCTGGCCCGCGCTGCTGGCCGCCCGCATTATTCTCTGCCGCGTGGGAATTTTTCTCTTCATGTGAGACCGACTATGTCGTTTTCTCCTACCCTTATGAGTGCTTATGTACTGTTTGGGCTCGCTCCGCCGGCCCTACTGTTGTACTGCTATGTTTATAGACCGGCCGCGCCGCTCTATTTCATATGCTGCATGAAGTGCATGTACTATGCTGGCCCGTCTCTCGACCGGCCACATTTTCCAGCAGAGTGTTTTCCCCGGTTCCCCTGGGATTCATGGGCTGGATGCTCGGCGCACACGGCGTTGACAAAGGGTTCCCGATGCGTAAGCTACTTACGCAATACGAGAGAACCTCTCGTAAGAGAACGTACTCGGTTACTAACGTAACCTCGGTTCTCTCTAGAAGAGGGAACGAGTATTGCGTAACCTGCCGTGTCGCGCCACGAGCTTTTGCGCTTCAGACTGCGAAAACCAGAATTTTAGCCTGTGAGCGCTGAATATATACACGCTGGCCACGCCCATTCTGACGGTTAGAAGGGCGCGGAGGGCGCGAAGCGCCCTCATTGGTTGCCGCGTTCATAGCGCTCACCGATAGGCTTAAGCAGTTGCAGCCGAGCAGCCAATGAGCACGCTTATACAGCCTGCCTAGGTCTGTCGGCTGCTGCACTGCGTTGACAATGAATACAAAATTAAGGATAATTTTTTGGCTTCAGATCTCGAAGAAAGAAGACTTTCCCGATGCGTAAGCTACTTACGCAATACTCGTTCCCTCTTCTAGAGAGAACCGAGGTTACGTTAGTAACCGAGTACGTTTTAAAGCATTGCAATGTACAAAGGAAAAGCACAATGAAATTAACGAGTTGAAGTTTGCTGTGCTTTATATATCCTAGGCCTACACGAAGTGAATGCCTGCAATCATTCAGTCATTGATGAATGCACAAAACTTGCAAATTAATAAAAACATTATAAACCCTACGAAACGATACACAATTGTAGTTTAAGTTCGCGCTAAATCTATATTTACCTTTTTTGAAATAATCCATTAAACCTGCTGAGAAACGAGGAGCGTGAACTAAAATGATCAGATCCGCGCGCATGCCCGGGAAACTCATGAATATTCATGTAGGCTCCGCCCACTGCCTCTACAGATGCACAGCTCACTTTTGCTCCACATTTTACATTGATGAATGGTGCAAAAGGGAGAGCGCGCGAAACTTGTCACTTGTAAGCGAAAAACAGTGTTTGAGACTCGTCGCAGCAGATTCAAGCAGTTGTAGTTATGTACTTGTGTTTGTGCTAGAAAAATATAGGCTACAAGACATTTGTGAGAAGATATTCTACAAGTGTTCAACTCTCATCGGATGAATTCACATACTGATTTGCGGATGAGCAAAACTTCTCCGTGACTTCACATTTTTTGATGCGGGTGTGTAAATGCGTTTTGTACCATATTCACTGCAGCAACTGTAGCAAAAATGTGAGCGTACGAGTTTCTTAGTGATTTGTAGAATAGGATTTGTGAACCTGCAATGAAGAATTTGAGAAGGTGTAACTGTTGTGTTTGTGGAAAAGAAAAAAAAAGTCTACAAGTTTGCAACTCTTAAAACATTTCTCTCTATTACTTCAAATTTACTGAAACACATGTGTGGCTATTCTCTACAACTACAAATTTCACTGTCACAGGCGTTCAGTTGTTTTGCACCAAAAATACCTTCATACAAAACGCACAGAAAGAGTCAAGGGTTTATAGTGCTTTCATGAGGTATATAAGGGAAACAGGATTGGTTAACAGAATATAGTTTAATATATAATTAATTTTTTTTTTTTTTTAATTATTATTAGTTTATTTGCTTCACTCGGTTAACGCTTCACACTCCTGTCCAGTTGGTGGCGATAAATGTACCTTTCAGCTGGTTTGCCAACAGCCATAAAACTCCAAAAGAAGAAGAAGATCGTTTTGAGTTAGTAGTGAGAGTGACCACGGGCAGCACATCGTATATTTCTGAAGTGCATAGTTGTCGTCTGTGTCGTTATCTGTGCATGTGTGCGTTCAGAGACATGTGAGTACCCTGGTGTAAATGTTTACATATGTGTATTTCGGTGCCTTAGGTTTTTTATGAGTGTTGTCTATTCTGGGATACTCATTTGAAATGCAGTATGTTAGCATAAAGTTTGCTAGCATTATGCTAATACCTAGTATTACTAGTGTTACACTACTAGTGTGTTTGTGTGTGTACTCACCTGACATTGTATAGTTATTATCGGAGTGTTTACAATGGTTGTGTAATAGAGAACTATGTTTTTGGGTTGCTGAACTGAGACCCAGCAGTAAAAGGCTGTTCTTTAATTTAATAAGGAGCTAATGTGTGTTATATTATTTGGTTATTTGATAAAAGCAGCTAAAGTTACTTGAAGGGAAAGTTGTTCTAATTAGCATTTATTAGCTTTACTTATTGCATCATGTCAGCACTGTCGTTTACTTGTATGCTGATATTTCTTTGTATTGTTCATTGTAGAACCACACATACTGTACACTCAAGAAGACAGATAATCATCTGTCAATAAATCCATTGAAGAGCATTAGAGCATTCGATTACATTCTTACCGATGCACCACAGTGGTCACCTATTCTCAACTAGCTACAGTTACAGTCCTAGCTATCAAGTCACCATTACAGACATAAGTGGTTGTTTCACCAGTGTTTGATTAAAATTATTTAAAAATCGAAATGTTATTAAGCTGCAATTTAATATAGAATATTAAACTAATTTTAAATGCATACACAGTAAATTCCGCAGTGTTACATTAACTCTTTAAGAGTAAATTTTAACACTATTTCTGAGCATATATGGTCCCATTCAATTTAGTGTTAAAATTACTCTATTAATAGTGTTGAATGTGTAGTGTTATTTTTACACTGAAAAGTGTAAGAAAATTACACTACTAGTGTAAACAATTGCACTCTATATTGTTGATTTAATTTAACACTACTGCTATTTAACACTATTTTTGCCATTTTTAACTCTTCTAAGTGTAACACATTAAATGCTCTTACCAGTGTTGGTTTGCTTTGTGCACATGCTTACAGCAATTTAATGCCCACTATATTCTTCTTTATTCTAATACAATGCAATTCTTTGATTAAATAAAACATGTATTAATTCTAATACAATGGAATTCTTTGATTAAATAAGAAATGAATACACACACATACATATAAGTAGATGTCTTTCATCATTTATTTATCAAATCATTACACAATATGGAACAACAAAAAGCTGATGATCAGCTTTATCATAACTCATCTGAATATCAAAAGCTCTATAATAGATCAAATCACAAACTTCAACAACCTGTAACTTACAGGGTTTCGTCATGGTAGCAACCTTAAATGCATTAAAATGGCTGTCAAAACAAACTGTCTCCATGTTTTGGCCAAGAAAAAACACTCTTTCATTTTGAACAATAATATCTTTGATCTGGTAAAACAAAGGTAAATCAGTATCAAATTTGACACAAACAAGAAAGTCTAAACGGTACTCAATGCCCTGGTGCTTGACCCATTTCACAGAGAGGACATTTGTATTCTCAAAATCTGTTAGATTCAGTTTGGCAGCAATGTCGGAGCCTTCTGCAAAGTCATCTAATGTTATCATCCTTCCTGGACCCATGGTTAATTTGGAAGAGCTTATCGATTCCCAACTATATGCCATAAACCTTTGGTGTTTTTTAGCTAGAGTCTTTGTGATATTTTTGAAACTTTTAAGTTTTCTTAAAATAGTTATGTTTCCCTTCGTAACGCACGCACCACATATGAATGACAGGCCCAATGTGTCTAATAGATCGAGGGTAATGTGTTAACAAATGGTGTTTTGGCAACAGAGACCTTTCTGGGAACAAAAGCTTGAATAGTCTATGATGCTCACCTATCAAATATTTCAGGTAGACTGTTAGGCCTTCAGTTAACACAGGGGAAAATACAATATTCACTATCTGTATCAACAATAAAAGAAGGGACCAATGTTCATTTCCATCTGGGACAATGTCACCAAACATGAGTGGCAGATTGCGAAGTAAACACCAACATTGAATAGCATTTATACCCAAATCATTACGATCATCATCCAATTTAATAACAGGTGGGCGGTTTTTCCTTTCTGTGTAACCATAGTTGAAATGCTGTATTCTCAACCCGATTTCTCTGGAAGTGACAAAGTTTGCCTTCAAATACTGCAAAACAAGCTTAATCTCAAGCTGACCTATTCCCTCCAAACGTGCATAACATCGACAGAGAAATTTTCAGAGGTATTAAAGTACTGTAAAGTATTCAGTAAACAATGCCGCTTTACACCACAGACATGAGATAACATAGGATTTGATTGTGCTGAATTACAATGTTGTAAATGTTCGTCTTTTGTCCTGAACTTAACTGACGAGACATCATCATAAAACACTCTTTGAAATTCTTGTTTTTCTAAAAGGCAGAAACGGCAGCAATAGGCGCAACTAAACGATTCAACCAATCCAAATATACAGTTTAAGCCAAGGTTATAACCCACAACCTGAACAATGCTACCACGCACACGGCGAGATAGAATGGGAATCTCAATACCCTCAGTCTCAAGCATCTTCAAATCTTGAACGAGTGGTCCATATGTCTTAATGTCTTGTGAGTGGAAGAGTGCACATAAGTGAATGCTTGTTAAGGAAGAGTTAAATTTTGGTGGAAAGTTTCATAATGTAAAATATATTGCCCCTAATTTGTAAATACCCTTCTTCGACCCTAATGGATTAGCCGTTTCAAAATCATCATAAAATAACTGAATTTGAAGTGCATGTTTGTCAGTGGAAAAAAGAGGGTGGTTCTTAATGTACAATCCATCATCTAAATCTGAATAAACACCATCTTTGGAGACATGGCCTGATTTCAGTAGAGAGAACACATGTGGATTACTGAAAATAGACTTTAGTGTTTCTAAAATGGGGACGTAGGAAAATTTATCAGTGACCACAACCTGATCATATGTCCCTGTACTCCTATTTTTCCTATTTTCAAACCTGGTACCTAGCACTTTATCCACAGGGTCAACAATACTCCATTTCTTTTTAAAGTACAAATCTCTTTTGGAAACTGAATTAAGTGAAGAGAAAGGGTTTTCGATTTCATTAAAGGATTGTTTAAGTTTTGAAACAGTTTCTGTATCATCAGAAGAAAGACATTTAAAAGCAACCTCCATTACTTGCGCTTGAATTTCATGGACAGCTTCTTCCATTGTATTGACAAATGAATTTACAACACATTGACCCACACCTGCCGTCTGTAACTGAGCTACAGCAGACCCACATAAATCAAAAGCTGACTGGTTTGTAATTGGTAAGTCACAGGAACTTGTACTAGGGCATGTAGCCAAATTAGTTGGCTGATCATCATCATCATCAGAATATTGCTGACTACTAACAGCACAAACAACTGTCTGCACATTATTTGGAATTTCACCGTGTACTCTGTTTAAATGTTTTCTGTACCCTGAAAAAGACCCAAATTCAAGGATACAGTCTGATTGACCACAACGAAGACGTAAATTTCTGTCAGAGCACAAACCATGGGACAATTTAAGGTGCCTAATCAGGAGATTTGAGTTGTCAAAAGTAGAGCCACAAACATAGCACAACATCTTTTTTGTATTGTTCCTCAATTGAGTAACCTTGCTCTTAGTTCTGCTACCCTAGGTGTTTCCTTGACCTGGCCGACGTCTATTTCGTAGATTGTTGTTTGGATAAAGGTGTACATATTGTGAAGTACTTTGTTGTAGGACGTACCGAACACAAAATGAATCTTGAACAGTTCATCAAAGGCGCCAACTGCACTTGCTGACATGCATGGGATGGCGTACTTGTCGAGAACAATGTAGTAGGCATGGATGGTGTTCTTCTTGGGTCCAGCTGCAAGGAGGTATGGCTGCTTGCTCTCCTGTATGGCATCCAGATGTTCTTGTACACTGTTTCCAGTCTGTAAATGAATTGTTTCACATTAATGCAGGGCTTAAAGTGCCATATCAGATGATGAAAAAGACATTCAGAACATGTTCCATTGACAGTGGAGGTTATTATCCAATGTTTCTATGACAATATCAATAGAATGGTTCAAGAGTGTTAATGAGTGTAGCCTTCTGTAAATCTGGATACAAGTGTAAATCTGGACAATGTAGTGTGATTTCAGAATGTTAAAAGTTGCATAAACTCTATTAGGAGGTGTATAAACTTAACTAGCTTAAATGAGGAAAAATTTGGAGCCGTCAGTACTTTGAGAACATCTCAATACAAGCACCATGCACTGGTAGGCAAGTGGAGAAAATATTTTGACCAACACCGATTTTGGTTAAATTTCATTGTTTGAATGCTAGAAAGAAACAACGCAACAGAAGGCAACACTTTGACATGGGCCTAATCTAAAAGGCGGCACATAGGGCTGGGCGATATATCGCATGCGATTGTTATGCGCATCTCGTCAGTAAAGCCAGTTCCTTGATTAGTAGTAAATCGCCATCACCTGCTTTCAGATCGAGCGGCATTTACAACACAGTGCCGTAGTTAACTGACAAGCTGAGCCATATCTAGGGTTGGGTATCGTTTGAATTTGAACGATTCCGATTCCAATTCCTTGTTTCGATTCCAGTTCCTAACGATTCTCGATTCCGATTCTTTTAAGAGGCAGGGTCAAAAAAGTTTAAATCAATTTTAATTCTATGAACTTTTTACTTTTTATTAACTTTACTATGAATTTCCCACAGGGCTGTTTTCAACTACAATATAAATATCAAATCTATTTTAAACAAAATTTTTTAGGACATTTTAAATGAGCTAGCTAACCAACGGTCTTTCTGAAGGAAATAGTCTGACCTTCTCCATCAACTGAAATGTAAAACAATTTGCATCACAATAAGTGTATTGTGATTCTCACTAACATTTTAGTTACTAAACTGAATGTTATTAGGTTTAGTGACAACATGTTACAATGTTTACATGGTACAATTTCTGGTAAGCTACGCTTTTTTATTATTTCAATTCAATTCAATTTTTGTGATTTGATTTAATATTGACTAATTTGGATAAATATTAGGTTGGCTACTCAAGATGGGCATTCATTTTTCTCAAGAAAAAAAAAACAACTCACCTAATGCTGTAAACATACAGAGAGCCCTATCAGCTGGCAGTATTATTTAAGGTTAAAAATAACTCAAATTAAATATAATGCGCTTTTTATTATAATAACAACTTTATTTAATGATACAAGTAATTAATATAATAAATATGTAATACAGTAGTACACGTTTAGCAAAATACTCTCTATAGCTCTTTTTTTCTTGCCAACTACGTGCTATAGCCTATGTTCATTAAATGACTTTCCTGAGGTAAATATGACATAATTGTTCTCCAGCTACGTTATTGACCTCTTCACGCTGATAAAAAAACACTGATTGATCGATATTATGTATGAGGAATATACATTTCGGTAAGTTGTAGGCTACTGTATCTTTCAACAGTGTTCGTGTTTTTTTTTTACTATTAGCTAGTAGAGATGACCGGTTCACGTGCACTAGGGATCTGTCACGTCACATTTACAAGTGCCAAAACGGTATTTATTGTTTTAATCTCGTAATAAAATTGACAGAATCTGAGAGCTGAGATTTTTTTGTATATCATAAAGTTACTGCTCTGTCTTGTCTGTCGGTCTCCGTGTCCTCTTTGCTTCGCAATTTTATTGTGCATGAGAAAATGGATTTTTTTTTTTTCGTTCGCCGGCATCGTGCACAGTTTTCAAACGGACGAGCAGAGGACGATAGAATATGGTTGCAACTTGCAAGATACCGAAGAAAAAGAAAACATCATATAAGTACGTTTTTAAGGTTTAACGTCAGGGTTGTTTGCTCTGAATAAATTTTATGAGAAGCTGTGTGAGTTAAGGCAACTCACACAGTGTCTCATAAAATGTATCGGTTCGCAGTTTAGCATAACAATCCATATACGCTTACACCTGTGCTAGTGCATTTACCATGCCGTGTACGTTACAGTTTACAAATGTTTAACTAATGTGGGGAAGGCTATAGCCAGGGCCGGTTCTAGACATTTGGAGGCCCTAGGCAAAATTCATGTTGGAGGCCCCCCACCCCCAATAAAAAACACTTGAAACAAATATGATTCCTAACCTTTTTATTTATACAACATTTAATTTTAAAAGCAGTATATTTTTACTTACACAGTACACAAGTTTGGACAAATGACTATTTTTAATGTTTTTGAAAGAAGTCTCTTATGCTCATCAAGCCTGGATTTATTTGATCAAAAATACAGAAAAATAATATAGTGAAATATTATTACAATTTAAAATAATGGTTTTCTATTTTACTATACTTTAAAATATATTTCTGTGATGCAAAGCTGAATTTAGTGTCACGTGATCCTTCAGAAAACTTTATAATATTCTGATTTATTATCAAATGTTAGAAATGGTGCTTAATATTTATTTTATAACATGTGATACTTTTTTCAGGATTTTTTGATTATTAAAAAGTTGTTTTAAAAAAGTCTTCACTATCACTTTTATATATTTAACACATCCTTGCTGAATATTCCTGTTTTTCTGTATTTTTGATCCAATAAATGCAGGCTTGAAGAGCATAATAGGAAACTTCTTTCAGAAACATTAAAAATAGTAATGGGTCCAGACTTTTTACTGGTAGCCTACTACATCAAACTTTATCTAAGGTAATCTCTTTTTTGTTTAATGAAGATGTTATTGTTCTTCTTGTTATTTTGCTGTTTTATTCAGTTTATTCACAGTTCCAGAATAGCACTTCAGTAGATGAACATGAACGTGCTTTTATAAATGTTTTCATAGCTACGTTATGGGCAGGATGTTTCCCTCCCATTTAATCAATATTGACTGCAGATATTGTCATATTATTAATATCAGTAATATGATATTATGTATTGCATTGCTACCTTAAATATGCTATACACAAATCAAGTGGAAGAGAAAGATACGATCGCTACTGAGCAGAAAAAAAATTCTAAACTAATATTCGTATAGGCTATGATGTCAGGGTATTATCTAATCATCAGCAGAATATAGAAGATAGACCCATAGATATGAGATCTTTTATTTGAAACATTTAAAAATGTTGCAGTGTGTTGGTTTTTTAACTTTGAATACAAACGTCTTGTCTTTTACTTTTGTAGCTTTTTTATTAGTCAGCTCCCAACGCGATGTTATTCATTGTACGCGCAAATTCAAAGCGTCGCGTCTGGGCACGTTAATGACGCTCGCGCTCTTTTAAACTCGTAGACTAACAAAGCGATGAATTATTTTTCCAGAAATGACGCTGATCTACAGTAGCCCACAAGTTTATATTTAAAATACATTGCAATCACTCCAAAATCGATGACCTGCATTACGAAATGTGCTTCTTTGCGTGCCTATTTAGGCTTTTGCTTCGCACTCGCAGCACCTGATGGATGCGTTCGTTGACCGCCCCTGACCGCCGCTGACGTCCCCTCGGACTTAACTGGCTGGCGCCTCGCGTTAATGTGATATAATGTAACAGTCTATGGTTTAGATAAACATCGTCACTATTTTTAGTTATTTAATAAATTTTGAAATAAATTGTAGATAGGACATTTGAACATTTATTTATTTTTATTTATTTATTTATTTTGTCCCTCTGTCTGGGCCCCATCCCGCCAATCGGGCCCTAGGCACGTGCCTAGTTTGCCTTTGCGTTAATCCGGCTCTGGCTATAGCTGTCTGTCAGTGTTCAGCGAGTTAACTTGGCAGTTTGAAATCGATTAGGTAGTTACTTCAGTTCAGAATAGGGCTAGAAATGAACAAATTGGTAACTTAGAAAGCGGTTTCTTCTTCCGGTCGGCGGACTGTGAATCGAAACTAGGAATCGAAATTTAAACTTTTGAACGATTCCGGGAAAATCGAAAAGCTAGTCCCGGTTCCAATCGATACTCGATACCCAAGCCTAGCCATATCGCATTAATTATCGCGGACGTATCGCCTGCGATAATTAATGTGATATGGCTCAGCTTGTCAGTTAACTACAGCACTGTGTTGTAAATGCCACTCCATCTGAAAGCAGGTGATGGCGATTTACTACTAATCAAGGAACTGGCTTTACTGACGAGATGCGCATAACAATCGCATGCGATATATCGCCCAGCCCTAGCGGCACATATGCATAACTGATGGCGACAAGAATCATCCACCAACCTTTAAGAACATGACAACATGTTTCTCTGCCATGGATGCAGACATCTTCCCGGGTCTTTTGCGGCCTTGTGCAACCGGTGGAATAAGGTGGAGTAAGAGAAGTATCCCTGCAAGTTCATGATCCCATGCTATATAAAAAAGAGGCACAAAGATATGATTAGCAGCTTAGTCAAACTTCAACATTTCAACTGAGAGAAAATCTTTCAATTGTTTTAAAGTATCTGACCTGCGTCATTTTCTTCATCATCATTCCCCACACTCTCTGCTGCATCAATCAGCTCCTGAAGATCTCGTGACAGATGCAAGCCCTTGCTCTGGGCTATGGTCTTGTGCTTGAACGCAGTTGGCCACTTCTCCAAAAACTTGGCAGATACCACGCCGCCAAACAGCCGAGTAAAGTCTTGTTCAATCTTGCAACACAACAAACACAAATTTTTTCCTTGAGCACAATGTTTGACATAATGAACACTTTAAATTTTGTGCTATTGACTGCATTACAGTTCTGTTTACTTGTATGAAATAGTAAAGTATAGATAAACATTGTTCAACTTACAAGTCCTTTCATGTCTTTGAAACGTGGGAACTCCAACAGAACATCTCCATATTTGTTTGGGTCTTCAATCAAACGACGCCGGTACTGAAAAGTAGCTTGCATCTTCTGCTTGACTGTAGTCTCATCAGAGCAATGCTTCATGAAAGAGATGGCGTCTTTACACTCTTCTTCAGAAAGGTCATCAGAAATGTTGGATCCTCTTCTTTCAGCTGTTGGCCCTCCACAAAATGACTGGCTTGATCGACCCTGTTTCTGTGAGCAGTTTCTCTGGATATTCTTTATTTTCCAAGACAGATACCCTTCTCCACTTTGCGGATCAAAGTAATGCTCCTTCAGAAAGAGAAACGAGTAAGTTGTAGGCCACATTTCAACTGCCTGCACTAGAGAATGATAATACACCAGGGAAAGGTATGCGTTGTTCAATTACAATAGTAACAATATAAAGTACTCAAAATGATAGTTTATCACTTAACTGCAAGTTGTTTAACAATACTTTGGAAAACATGTACCATCTTCACGACCGTACTTACATATCCTTTTTTGGAGAACGGGTCTCTGAAGCAGGGAAACAGGGCAATGATTCCTTCTGCATATCTCTCCCTGATATGCCTTGGTGGGGACGTCCTTAAAGAGATATCAAGAAGATTACAGTCATCTTCAGAATTTACCTGCAGTGCGTACATGTTTACATTAATCTGAATGCTCTTTCTTCTAATAGGTTGTTCTGTTTGCTTGTGAAATTTACCCATGCCTCTCCGTCATGTCTGCAACAAGAATTGTTATCATTTTCCTCCTTGTGCTGTCTGTCAAATATTTTGTTTTCCGGTATTCTTTGGAGATAATGTCTCCCCCTGGCTTTTTCTCCAATATGCTTTGGACCAACTGTGGAAAATGTTTAAATGTAAAGCTCATGTATGTATGAAGTTAACGCTAGACCACTATTAGTGGAGGAACTAACAGTTGACTAGTACAATTCAAATGATAAATCTTCTTTTACATAATACATTTAACTTTTCAGATTAGCTGTATCAACAGTAAGCATGTGACAGAGACTTACAGCTTTGGCATCCTCTCCAGGATGTTGTCTAGGGCATGGTGGACTTTCTATGACAATAGAGTCAGATGATCTGTTGAAACTGCTGTTGGATGGTTCTTCGCTTTCAAATTCTAGGACAAAAGTACAGTAATTTGGTCTTTAGTGTGCACTTAATCTAATCAGTAGTTAATATTACACTAAACAGAGCCACATTTACCTTGTCCATCATCATCCAACTTCAGTAAGAGGACACCAACATCTGGCTGCTTCAGTACCTCCTCAAACACATCTTCATCCAATTCTGTGCCTGTTTGGTCGAGCAATTTTGCCATATGGCAAGGAGCGTCATTAATTCCAAACTTCAGGAAAGCTGAGACCAAAAGGAAATGCAAGAATCATTATTGCAACAAGAAGACACACATACAGAAATCACTCACGAGTAATATAAATCAGCTCAATCATTTAATTCTACATGTCAGTCTGCAACCTTAAGTGCTAATTACGAACTGGGTAAAAATGTTAGCCTAAACTTGTCCATTTAGCTTTCCATCTACCCTACAAAGAGCGTTATATGTTGATGCTCCTTGCGAATTTCGTCCATTGTCGTCTAATTGACCCTTCGCCCACCTTAGTTACTGTCGCTATGTCCGACAAGCTACGCTGCTCTCACGCCACACCATGTTCTCACGCAGTGAAAAATACATAGCGGAGCAGAGAGGAGAAGACTGACAACACACAGCCGCTGACAGACAGGACAGACCAGGTTACTTTTAATATTAAACAAAGTCTCACCTTTCAAATTTGGTCATTTTTTTAAAAGAAATTGAAACGATACATACCGCTTTGTGGCTCTTAAATGTGTCTGACAGATCGCTGTAGACAGAGCATCAGTTAAAGCTGCTCGTCAACCGATCATCTCTTCCTTCTAGTTCATTTATAGCATCAAATAAACATGAATGAACATAAGGAATGTTTTAAACCGCGGAAAGGCGTCAGTACACTCCGTTTTTCAAGTTAAAATCCTCCCATGTTAATCTGCTATCTCTCCTGCCCGCTTTGTCGGACAAAATGGCGGATGGCGGATTATGATTGGTTAGATCGCCTGTCAATCAAGTTCACTGCGAAGGGTCACATTACGTGTGTGTGGACTAAATTAGCCATTCTAAAGTTGAGTAAGTCAACGTTATAACGGCCGCATTCATTGAAGAACGATACAACGTCTACGTTTAAGAAATGAATCAATTAACGTTACTCGGAACCGTGCCTACACACAACATTAAGTATGCGCATCAAGGATTTATAGTTAAACACATAACGTTAACGTTACCATCATTCAGAAAAATTCTAAGCTTCGGCTCTGTAACACGAACAAACTTTTGTTCAGTCTTGAATCTGACTTTTATCAGCATCCTCTTGGGTTAGTCCTGTAGAGCAAATCAAATGATACACAATTAGGCAATGTGTTTGTAAGCCTATATGCCTCACATTGACCTTACGTGACATCTTGCAACCATGATTGGTTTAAAAAATGGTTTACTTTAACGTTATCAACGGACATCTCATTATTTCGGCAGCCCGTTTGCTTTAGAAATAAGTTCCGTCACACTAAAGAGTATAGAAAGTTAATAACGTTTGCTAACATTCGCGCCTAAAATAGGTGCTAGTTAACGTTATCATGGACTAGCCAAGCTGCTTGCTAACTATTTTAAGCGCGAACAAAACTTAAGAACTAAATTAGTAACAACGTAATCCAACCTATGTCATTTTTTAAAATAAATCATGCCTTGTGGTCAATTTTCCAAACAACAATTGGCTTACACAAAATATTTTCATCAAACTCACCGTAAATCCCGTGCGACTGTAACTCCGTGGCAGACAGAAAATCCAACAGGAAAATTTGAAATCAGTAGAGTCGCGCGAACGCGCGCAGAGCCGTTGGCCGTTTTTGGAGGCGTGGTTACCAACATACTTTCTTCAGAGCAAAGTGGTTGGTACACTGATGATCGACTCTTACTCTTTGGGTTATTTTACACTTGCATGATTAAAAGAAACTCTTTAAGTGCATATGTAATTTTACACTCCAAATTTTACACTGCTGATTTTACTGTGTAGCAATGCTTTATTAAAGGAAAAGAGGCTGCTAAATGTTTTACAATGAGCCTATAATGAGCCATATGAGACATTAAATCAATACTAATAAATATGAATAGTGTTTTACTCTGGGAACAATAGTGCTTTGTGGTGATCTTTATCTGATCATTTTCATAAAATGTTATTTTAATGACTACTTTTTAGAAAACCACTTTTATGATCCCAGACTAAGGTTACAATTTACATTTCTGGATTGTTTTGAAAGAGTAATAGAAAGTGATGTGTTTATTTCAAAGTGAATTTATTTTTTTCAGATTACATGATTTGTCAGTGTATTTTACAGTTCTTTAAAGTAGGAAATGCAGAATTGGTGTTCATATTTTACTCTCTTAGTGTGTTGATGTTGTAACTCTGTGTCGGTGTTGCGAGAGGCAACACTCTTGAAAGTGTCGAACTAACACTTTGAGGGTTGTTCCCATATTTACACTTTTAAAGTGTTGAAATTAAGTATATTGGTGTTGATTTACGGATTTTACTGTGTAGTGATTAATGTTGTTATTATAAGATCAAACTATATATTTAGATTAATTTGGACATAATGCTGCTGTAATTATTTAGGCTATCTGTAGTGGTTGAGGAAGATGAGTGTCATTGTTTTGTGTTATTGATATTTTATCCATGTCATAGTGTGAGAAATAACAGTATTGACTTTCAATAGATCAGTTTGTGCTTTTATCATGTATCCTGGCTCGAATAATGTGTTTCTAACAGCAAACACTCAGAATAAAGTGAGATGATCTGCTGATGATCCTGAATGGCTTGTGGAATGAGTGTTGATAGTCTGAGGCTCATCAATATTAACAGATCTGCTGAAAACACTCTTTATTTCATGACAATAGTTCCTGTTTTCACCTCATTTATTATGCTGATGTCTTCAGATCTCCTGTACTGACACTTAAAGCTCATTTCATTGAATGGAAGTCAGTGGAAGGAAAAGTCTAGTGCGAACGGCCATTAATAATTCAAAACGTTTTTAGTAAAATAAATATCAATCTCAAAGTTGGTGTCAAAATATGGCAACAATGGGATTCGTGAGATTCAGGCCACATTTACACATAGCCGGGTATTTAGAGAAACGAATATCTCCCCCCCCCCCCCCCCCCCCCCGTTTTCAAAAATAACATTGTGCACACAACATCGTTTTCAAAAAAGTTGTCGTTTACATCAACCCGCATAAATGCGCAGAAGAGCAACATCATGACTATGACAAACCTATGGGTGGCAGTGTAGGGAGAAGGATAAAGCCATGCAGAATCCTCAAAATCGACAACAACGAATAGCACAAGCGACTTCCTGTTCCTTTCAAAACAACAGAGCGAGGTTCGTTTGTGTGGGCAGACAGCGAAGCAAATGCAAACAGGCCAAAAGCGTTTGCACAAAAGTAAAAATGAGTACCACCTTAACAGCATCCATGATCAAACAGTAGCCAAACAAACTCTAAACATAGGGCGCTCACATGACGTAAGCGTTTTCTGGCGCATAATGTGACGTTTGAGAACCTAAAACCCCGTTTCTCCCAGTTGACACATAACCGGCGTTTTCAGAAATCTCCACTTTGGCCGGAGTTTTTAGAAATAATCGTTTTCTGGGATAAAAACGGCGTTTTCGTGTAAATGACAGGCCAAAACGCAGGGAAATATCTGCGTTTTCCCATTGTGTAAACGGGGCCTCAGATTCGATAATGTTTTAAAAATAATAATTGGAAGATAAATTTACCTCATACAAGGAAAGTTTCAAGGACATATAATCAATTTATAAAAATGCATTCTGCAAATGATCATATTATTTTAGAAGTGC
The DNA here is from genome assembly GCF_964197995.2 of Scardinius erythrophthalmus. Lineage (NCBI taxonomy): Eukaryota > Metazoa > Chordata > Actinopteri > Cypriniformes > Leuciscidae > Scardinius > Scardinius erythrophthalmus. Next base: position 16,188,871 of record NC_138221.1, read on the forward strand.
CATTTACTTGTTGCACAGAAGTGTCATTTAGTATAAAAACAAACTCAGTAACTGATATATTTTAGATTTTGGGCAGATCAGCTCCTCCCATGCCAATTGCATCATCAATGAAGCTCCTCCCACACCAGTCACATGGTCAGTGAAGCTCCTCCCACTGTAATTCTCCAATAAATGCTGTAAATTCCCATCAGCTACAAGTGAAGACGAGCATCAGGAAGAGCTGAAATCTGCAAAGACTGAGTTTATTAAAGAGGACAGTGAGAACATGAGTGATCCAGAACCCTGCAGAATGAAACACACTGAAGATCCTGAAGAACAAAGAGGTTGGTGTTTATTCTTCATTCATTCATGATGCTGAAGAACATTCATGTTAGAAACATTCAAGCACTTCATCACATTTAGATAAACAGTTCAACTATGAAATGGTACAGAAGGTTCTGGGTTTTCTTCAACAAATGTTCAGTAAAGGGAGGTTTGAGAAATTTTTATATTGATTATCAACATCAGATCAAGCTAAATACTATTTTAACTGATAAATAATCAATTTATAAAAAGGCATCAAATTATCATAATATTTTATAACTGTTGTCTACTTTCTACTATTACTTTAGGGCTCACTTTCATGTCCTTTCAATTTATATTTCTTTCAATCAATTATTTTGATGTACTGAAAATTTTATTTAATACATTTTTCTTTCATGTCAGACCTGATGGAAGTGAAGGAGGAGAGAGAAGAACTGAGTGAAGTGAAGGAGGAGAGTGAAGAACTGAGTGAAGTGAAGGAGGAGAGTGAAGAACTGAGTGAAGTGAAGGAGGAGAGTGAAGAACTGAGTGAAGTGAAGGAGGAGAGAGAAGAACTGAGTGAAGTGGAGGAGGAGAGTGAAGAACTGAGTGAAGTGAAGGAGGAGAGAGAAGAACTGAGTGAAGTGAAGGAGGAACATCATGTCCAACCTGGAGAAAAACCTTTGAGTCGCTCAAAGACTAAAAAGACATTTTTAAAGAAAAGAAGAGCCAAGAAATCTTTCACCTGCACTCAGTGTGGAAAGAGTTTCACAGCCAAACAAAGTCTTGAGATTCACATGAGAGTTCACACTGGAGAAAAGCCGTTTACATGTGATCAGTGCAGCAAAACATTTCTTAGGGCATCAGACCTGAAGAGACACCTGACAGTTCATATGAAGGAGAAGCCACATTCATGTTCTGTGTGTGGAAAGAGTTTTTCAGGGCTGCAATATTTACTTGCACATCAGAAAATACACACTGGTGTGAGAGAGTACATGTGCTTTGAGTGTGAAAAGACTTTTACTACAGCGGACAGTTTAAAACTGCACCAGAGAATTCACACTGGAGAAAAACCTTACAAGTGTTCACACTGTGACAAGAGATTCAGTCGATCATCACATCTGAAAACACATGAGAAGATCCACACTGGAGAGAAGCCGAACACGTGTGATAAATGTGGAAAGAGTTTCTCTATTAAAAGTGTCCTGAAGATACACATGAGGATCCACACTGGAGAGAAACCATTTAAGTGTGATAAATGTGGGAAAGATTTCAGTCAATCTTCACACCTTAAAGGACACATGAGGATCCACACCGGAGATAAGCCGTTCTCATGTGATCAATGCGGCAAAACATTTGTCTGGGCATCACACCTGAAGTCACACCTGATAGTTCATACGAAGGAGAAGCCGCATTCATGTTCTGTGTGTGGAAAGAGTTTTTCACTGCTGCAATATTTACATGCACATCAGAAAATCCACACTGGTGTGAGAGAGTACATGTGCTTTGAGTGTGAGAAGACTTTTATTACAGCGAGCGATTTAAAACTGCACCAGAGAATTCACACTGGAGAAAAACCTTACAAGTGTTCACACTGTGACAAGAGATTCAGTCAGTTAGCAAATCTGAAAACACATGAGAGGATCCACAGCAGAGAGAAGCCGTTTAAGTGTGTTAAATGTGGGAAAGATTTCAGTCAATCTTCACACCTTAAAGGACACATGAGGATCCACACTGGAGAGAAGCCGCACACGTGTGATCAGTGTGGAAAGAGTTTCTCTATTAAAACTCACCTGAAGCGACACATGAAGATCCATGCAGTGGATAAACCACATCATCACAGTCTGAAATCACCAGAGATGGGACCAAGTCACACATGTGCAAGTCTCAAGTAAGTCTCAAGTCTTAACCTTCAAGTCTCAAGTAAGTCCCAAGTATTTTTTTCTTGGGCAAGTCAAGTCAAGTCAAGTCAAGTCACAGGCTATGTCAAGTCAAGTCAAGTCAAGTCCTGTAGTAGGTCAAGTCAAGTCCAAGTCAAGTCACCTTATTATTGTAATTTTACCTGCAGAATCTGATCTTAATAAAGTGAAAAGACCAGATATGGGTAACTGTCAATAAATTACAATAATTTGGAGTTGCATTGTAAATACTCATAAAATACATCATGGAATCAAACAAAATTGTAACTTCATAAAATTATTTATTTTTCACTTCTGCCAACAGTGTTTAAAATGAAACAAAGTTTAATGTTGTATGTAAACTGTGTTTACAATAAGTGTATTGTGATTGTCAAAACATTTTAGTAACTAAACTGAATTGTATTCGGTTTAGTGACAACATGTTACAATGTTTACATGGTACAATTTCTGGTAAGCTACGCTTTTTTATTATTTCAATTCAATTATTGTGATCTGATTTAATATTGACTCATTTGGATAAATATTAGGTAGGCTACACAAGATAGGCATTCATTTTTCTCAAGAAAAAAACAACTTACCTAATGCTGTAAACATACAGAGAGATATAATGCGTTTTTTATTATAATAACAACTTTATTTAATGATAAGTAAAAATATAATAAATATGTAATAGTAGGCTACACATATTTAGCAAAATACTTTTTTCTAGCCAACTAACGTTCTATAGCCATATTATGGTCATCAAATGGCTTTCCTGAGGTAAATGTTATGTGACATAATTGTTCTCCAGCTGTTTTATTGACCCATTTGTTTGATTGATTTGTCGATATTATGTATGAGGAATATACATTTCGGTAAGTTGTAGGCCTACTGTATCTTTCAACATTGTTCATTCGTGTTTGTTTACTAGCTAGAGATGATCGGTTCACCTGCCGCTAGGGATCTGTCGCGTCACATTTACAAGCGCCAAAACGGTATTTATTGTTTGAATTTCGTAATAAAAGTGACATAATCTGAGAGCTGAGATTTTTTTTATATCATATACATAACCTGCTCTTGGCGTCGCGATTTTTCTGTGCGTGAGAAAATGAATGTGTGGCGACGTGAGAGCATGTGAAAAGTGTCGCGTGTCTCACGGTGACCGAGTGGGTGAGTTGGCAGCTCTGTCTGGCTATCCGCGATGTTAATGTTGCATGTCTTGCAAAGCGCTGTTCATCTTTTGCCATCTTGTGAATAATTCTTGAAGCCGAAAGCGATGACCCTCGGAGTCAGTACCCCTCCGGCTGACATGTTGATGTGATATCTGATCTAAGTGGGTGTGGTGTGCAAGGTACGAGAGGGCGCGACTGATGATAGTGTCGTGATCCAGTCATGACAACGCTATTCTCAGCCTGCGCTCCAGCTGGGTAATCAACTTTATTTTTTTAAATAATTTATATATTTTATATTCAAACTGAAAACATGATGTGATTAATACTCAAGTCATTCAAGTCATCGTGTCTCAAGTCAAGTCAAGTCCCGAGTCTTTAACTTCCAAGTCCGAGTCAAGTCTCAAGTATTTAATTTTTTGTCAAGTCAAGTCACAAGTCATAAAAATAGCGACTCGAGTCGACTCGAGTCCAAGTCACCAAGTCACAAGTCCCCATGTCTGGAAATCACAGTAAGTAGTTTATGTTCATGTGCTGAGCAACAAAGTCTCTTCTGTGTAAGTTAGACACACATCACTCTATAGCCAAATCTCTCCTCTCCACCTATAGCCGGTGTGTGGTGAGCACAGGACAATTTGTTGATTGATTGATATCTATTAACTTGCGCTCTCTGACAGTAGGTGGCGCTCATGTAAAAGCAGAAATAAAGCACTATACAGGGCTCTAGACTGCAAGTAAATGGAAAGTCATTATAATCCATTATAAAGCTTGGAAGATCCAGGACATTTTTTAATATAACTCTGATAGTATTTGTCTGAAAGAAGAATGTCATACACACCTCGGATGACTTGAGAGTGAGTAAATCATGGGCACTGACTTGGAAACCAGGAGAAACATTGTGCCTTGAGCAAACAAGTTCATGAAGTTTTAAGTAATAAGGCTTTTAAGTCCACAAATCACCAATATTCCCTGTGGATTTAAAGGGCACCTATTATGCCCCTTTTCACAAGATGTAAAATTAGTCTCTGATGTCCCCAGAGTGTGTATGTGAAGTTTTCGATCAAAATACCCCACAGATAATTTTTTACAGCATGTTTAAATTGTCATTTTTTGGGGGCTGAGAAAAACGCACTGTTTTAGTGTGTCTCAATCGCTTTAGGAGACGTTCTACAGCTGCTCCAGCATTGAAACAATGGTGGACTCACCGGACTGTGTTTAGCTCACTCAAGGCGGGGCTACGCTCAAACTTCAGTGTCAATCAAAAGTCGTGGGCGGGGCTTGTTCAATTCTACGTCACATTGCATAGTTTTTAAGAACAGCTTGTTCTGAGACAGTACATGATTTTTGGGGATTAAAAAAAAAAAACTGGTTGGATTTTTATCATTATAGGGTGGTTGTGTACACACACTGCCAGCACACATTTATGTTCAAACACCATGTAAAAGTGAATTTTGCATAAAAGGTGCCCTTTAATGTAGTAATGCTATATATATATATATATATATATATATATATATATATATATATATATATATATATATATATATATATGCATTGTCAGAGAAGTAAACAAAACAACGAATACATCATCGCAATTACCAAGTCCATCTCTTATGGCATGTTATTAGAATTATTGATAATGTTTCAGAACCCATCTCTGTTTATATGACACATTAGTTACAGTTTCTGTTTTCATAGACGTTAAATGTAGGTTTTAAATCCTTCATGTTAATCTTCTATGAACAATGTAGATTAATGTAGAATAAACAAATGTATATTTTAGTCAGAATTATTGCTCTTCATCAACTTGAGGTCCTGAAGCTCGTTCTGTAAAGTTGAACAGAGACTCACTCGCTCTCGGGACAAGCATTTAAGGAAAATGGAAATACACACATGATTTTCTAACATTTGCTGATAAGGATATAACCATTAAATATAAGAATGTGCTACAAAAGTCATTGAAATTACAATCATTTATTTCAATCTCTGCATTTAATAAAACTACTAGTGAGTGTTTTTATCACAGCTTGTAAATGTTTTAAATTAATGTGTATGTGTGTGTTTTGTAATGTATGATTTAATTTCTGTCAAGCTGTTGGTGAAAATAAGAGCTTGTTCTTCAGTGATATTCCTGGTTAAATAAAGTTTAATAAGGCTGCATTTACGCTGCATTTACACTGCAAGTCTTGATGCCCAATTCCGATTTGCTGACTATATCCGATTTTTTTGACGACCCGCTTACATCATCTTTTAAAAGTGACCCGTATCCGATATTTGCATTTACACTATAGGACTACACTGCCAAAACAACCAAATGTAGACGTTCTGACCCGGAAAATTAAGTAAAACAGCTCAATGTGCAATGGATGCAGAAGCAGAAACAATTATTATAGTGATGCGCGGATCGTGGTCATATCCGCGGGGGCTCTGTGGATAATCCGCGGATCGGGCGGGTTAAGTAGGCTAATAAAAATAACATTCTGATTAATTTCCGGTGGGTCGCGGGTGGATATGATAAATCATTATTAACGAAAATATTAACTACATTCTCTAAAATATGAGTATGTTCCATTCCATTTTAAGTTTCAAGGGAGTAAAGCCTGATTATGCCATTAAGAAAATTTCGTTTTAAAGAAATGTTCATTTAAAAGCAGCGCTCATTAACGCGCACAACCGTCGCCTCAAGTCCGCTGTTGAAGGTGATGATCATCCATTTATCCTCACGCGTAACACATACGAATACATAATTTGACCATCGGGTACGGATACTTACTCGCATTTACTGGGGAATATCCGATTTGTCTGCTTACATGGCAGACGCAAATGCACGTATCCGATTCATATCCGATTTATTACCACATCTGAGAAAATAGGAATCCATGCGTTTTTTTCCTGCTTACACGTTCACCAGTCATATCCGATTTGTGCCACATGAGAGGAAAAAATCTGAATTGGGTCACTTGAACCATGCAGTGTAAATGGGGCCTATAAGTTACACAAAGGGAACACCACATCAGAGTAAACAACACATGCATCTGAACGACGTGTTAAACTGTATGTTTATGAGTTTATTTGAAGTGCTGAATATGAAGCATTTTCATGTTTAGGAAAACTTGGCTTGTGTTGTTTCAGCACTAGATGATTTATGTTAGTTTTGTTTGTTGTGTTGTTGTGGCTTCGACAAAACCTGATAATCTTAAATTACATGATCAAGGTCACTAGATTTTCAACATGTGATTAGCTTTAGTACTTAGTCTGAAATATTGATTATTCCTCTCTCATCATGTCTGTTAGAAATGAAACTTGTTTTTTTTTAGCAGAACTGCCAGAAAGCATCTGGAAGGAGAGGACGGAGAGAACGCCAGTGATCCAGAACCTGCAGAATGAAACATCATGATACTGAAGAACAAAGAGGTTGGTGTTTATTCTTGATTCCTCATTCATTCTTCATGATGAAGAACATGCTGATGCTCACCAGATTTACATTGTTTCATGACAAAACTAGTGATTTATAACACAAATCATCTTCATGACATTAAAATAGATCATAATCGTGACAGTTGTTGACCAGATTTGATGAGATTAAAATGACTGTTGAACTCATCAGTGATCTTGACTTTGAGCTTCACTTTTCATTTCACGTTTGTCTCTCATTTGAAATCTCACTTGATTTAATGTTTCTTTTAGACCTGATGGGCATGAACGAGAAAGGAAAAATGTGTGTATAGCTCCCTGAACATGAAAGATTTTTTCCAGTGTAATTTTTCTGGTGCTCTTCTTCTGAATGAGAAGGCAGAAGTGATTTCAGAACGAAGGCCCGAGTGAAACTCATCCCGCATTGATCACATGTGTAAAGTTTCTCTCCGCTGTGGATCCTCATGTGAACCTTCAGACTTGCTTGAAGAAGGAGAGCTGAAGGCCGTAACACTTTGAACAGAGACATGAATCTGATAATAATTTGAACTCATTCATTGTTTTTCAGAGATCAGTCTCATTAGTTTTAATTTTTTACTTTTTTTTGTACTTCAAGTTATGATTGATTAAACTCATTATAATTTTATCAACAGCTTGTTGTTTTTGTCCAATTTTATTTTCTGCTGATTCTTCTTGTTTCAGGAATAATTCCATCATTTTCAGTTCTGAAAGCCAAATATTACGTTTGCTTCAGAGGCTCCCATCAAACACAGAGAACGTTCCCCTAACGTTAGTTTTTGGTTCCTGTCTTTTTATTGTTTTGGGAACTAAATAATATTATTATAGGAATGCTCTTTTTATTTTTTTGCAACAATAATATAATGTTCCCAGAAGGTTACAGGATAGTTATTTTTAACAACATAGATATTTTTTATATTAACATAGAAACAGTTACCAAATACAGAACATTCCCCAATGGTTATTGTTTATATAAATATGTAAACTAACTTTACAATTTAAAACGATGCAGATGTTTTTGTATAATGACCTGTACAGAGCTCTGAAACTAGTTTATGCAGCATTTAATAAAATTTAGCAATTAAATTAATCCAAACGTATTACATTGTGAATGTGAAAAGCACAGAAATCATAAATTCTTGGGTTTGTTTATATCTTCATTTACTGCTCCTCTGCTCTGCACACGCTTCTCCAACACGTGTTGTTGTACACAGTGCAGTGTTTCCGGGATCTACGTCAGAACTCTGCCTCGTTATTGGCCAGTTCTCCGTTAGAATCACACGCATTGGCCAACACTGGTCATGTGAGCAGCACAACGAATGCTGAGTCTGCGTTCTTAAACAGCGTTGGAGAATGACAGGGAAGAGAAGAATTTGATGAATAAAGTAGTTTATTTTGTTTTGTTTAGTTTTTGCGCACACAAAATATTATAGTCGCTTCATAAACCACAGTCTGGAAGTTTTGCAGGAAGTTTTGCTCTTTGTCGACGTCTCTGTTTGAAATCTGCAATTGCAGTTATTTTCAGAATTATCTTTACATGCGTTGTGCATCAGCATGGCTCCTCAGCACGGATGAATAATGTATTGAGGTGTATGTGTGGGCTGTCAGTCAATGCACCAGTGTGGATATTCACTGTACTTCAGAAATACAGATATGACCTCCAGGAATTATTTCCAAAATAAGAAGGAAAATGTTAGCCTGGCAAGCCAGACCTACATCAAGATGTTAGGTCTGGCAACTCACCAGTTGCCAGACCTAACTCACCAGCGTCAGCGCAACCAACGATTCACCTCATGTGCAAATAATGGAGAATATTAAAAGAAAAATAGCAGCAGCGAACGTGTCTTCAGCGCAGCGGGAAGAGTGGTAGAAGAGAGGACTGGGTTAAAACCTTCCACTGTGGATGCTATTCTTTTACTCCACGATGCTCTGTAAGAGACTGTTCTAACTTTTAGTTTTATTGGACTTTATTTTCGTTTAACTGTTGGAAACTACTGGAAAAAAAGAATGGCCATGTTCTGTGGTGCATTTTTTAGGTAAGATAACCTGCGAGTTTGTTTTTGATTTATTTAATTTAATTTGTTTAGATTGTAGGCTATTGCTCATTTCGTTTGCGAACGCTGTCGCGAGCAGCCAGTATTTCAAAAAAATGTTGTTTTACTCACTGTGGTTTAATAAATAAACATTAAACTTAACTGTCTGTGTGATATGCTTGAAGTGTTTTATATTTATGGATTTTATTGTAGCCAAGTAAAGTATTAGCGTTGATTTGAGAGGCTAAATTGATCAAACATGTTTTACTCGCTGTCAGCTCGGCTGCTTGGTCGTCATTTTAAAAAAAATGCTCAAAACATTTGTCTTAATTAACTTAATAAAGAAATGAAAATAAAATAAACATAACTAACAAAACTGACCTATTGTAACGGCTGCAAATGGGGCAGGCTGCCGATGTAGGGCTCTAGGTTATTATCTGAAATCATATCATTAACAATGAGTGCTTTTGAAGTAAGCGATCGAATATTCAGCAAACCAAGCTTTATCATTTGCTCATATGTATTACAGCTGTTTTTTATTTGTTGAACATCAATTACATTTTTAACCTTAGATGGGTTTAAACGTTTTTTTTTTTGGATTTCCAAATTCGGGGAACAGACACAGTCTCTATATGATGATAGCTAGGTGAAAGAGGCTCTATGTGATAGGATTTATCTGACCTTGGTGACGCGAGGCCGCTAGCAGACAGTCGGTTAAGCCAGTCTGTCTGCTTCCTGACCTGAGCCCCAGATTGTCATGTTTGAGCTCTAAGACTATGAGCCATATTACTAGAGAGAAGAGCAGCACCATCCCAGGAGGGATGAATACCATCTCTTTTCAACAGGTCAGGTTTGCCCCAAAAACTTTTCCAATTGTCTATGAATTCTATATTATTAAGCGGACACCACTTAGACAGCCAACCGTTAAGCGAACACAATCTACTAACTTTCTCATCACTGCTGCGAACAGGAAGGGGGCCAGAGCAAATTACAGTGCTTGACATCGTACTTGCAAGTTCACACACCTCTTTAATATTAATTTTGGTGATCTCCGACTGGCGGAGTCGGACATCATTTGTGCCAACGTGGATAATGATCTTAGAGAATTTACGATTAGCATTAGCCAGCACTTTTAAATTTGCTTTGATGTCAGGCGCTCTGGCTCCCGGCAAACATGTGACTATGGTCGCTGGTGTCTCTATTTTCACGTTCCGTGTGATCGAATCACCAATAACTAGGGCACAATCAACAGAATTCTCAGTGGGTGTTTCACTGAGTGGGGCAAATCGATTTGTTATGGTAATCGGAATGGAAGAGTGTTTTTTTTAAACCGCGACTAGAGCGATCCCTCACTGTCACCCATTTGCCTAGCTGCTCAGGCACTACTTCAGCTGGAACCGCACCATGTAAAGAGTTCACTATGCTAGGCGCATCCAAAATAGTATCTAAAGCTCTAGCACTCTTACTATCCTCAATTAAAGTTTGGATGCGTGACTCTAGTTCTGAAATCTTCTCTGTCAGCCTAACTGACTCCTTGCATTTATCACATATAAATCCTACACTGCCTACAGAGAAGGCTATGCTAAACATGTGACATAAAGTGCAGGTGACAATAACAGGACAAGACATTATTCACCTGAGCGCGGGCGTGCGAGAGAAAAAAAAAATAGCTGAGCGCACGGGTGGCGCGTTAACAGGCTAGCAGTAGCGAATTACTAGCGTGTTGTGCTAGTAGTAACGGAAGCTAGCGAAGTCAGGTTAATCTGAGATGTTGGGTAAGCTGTATTTAGTATAAACAACTACAAATTGTAGTAAATGATGGTTCAAAACAAAGAAATACGAGGCTAAGACGGAGCTTACATCACCGAAGCAAACAAACTCACAGCAGGCAGAGAGGCAGACAGGAGTCAGTCCACAGTGTCTCTCAGGACATGAACCACCTCCATTCGATGTGCATACCTACACAGATACATGTGCACATATCTGAGTGTATACACTCAGGGGCTATTTACACCTGGCCACTTCATGCGTTTTCTCAGATCGGATAGCTATCTGATTTATCAAAACGATTCCATTTACACCAGGTCACATAAATGTGTTTTTGCGAAACGGATTTAAATCCGATCTTCAATTCCCGCGCTATATGCAGATTTAATGGAGTGCACGTCACGAAAGCAATATATATGAGCTGCATTTTTTTGATCATCAGCTAAAATTTAAAAATCAAAGACCGCAATAAGAGCGAGCAGCAACAGCCCTGATAAGATCATTTCGTTTCTTTAATTTTAATGATGATGATTGTGTGTTAGCATCTGCGACTTACTTTCACTTTGATTTGCGATAGTTTGCACGTTGGATTAATGAATAGATGCTCTGCTTCTCATCTGCGGTGACGCGCGTGTTCCAGTAGCGTCGTCATATCTGGCTATAACATTACATATAGCCTATAACACGCTCTCACACGTTTATTTTTTACCATTTTTGGGAGGAGTACAATTTACATATGTGGTTTCAACAACCAGATACATTTACACTTGTCCAGTTTCGTCAGGAATGTGGCCCAGAGCTCCTCCTGAAGTGGTTTGAGCGATCGGATTCAAATCCGTCTCGAATGCGTTTCGGAGGGCATTTACACCTGGTCTTTTCACGATCGGATAGCTATCCGATCTGAGAAAACGCATGAAGTGGACAGGTGTAAACAGCCCCTCAGTTACATCTTGTCAGTCACAGTCATTTCATGATTAACATTTCCTTTTAAATTTTATTTCAACAGGTGTAGACTGGGCATGTCAACCAGCCAGGATGTGAGTAGGGCGGTTGGGGTGGACGCCAAACTTTTATCAGCACACCAACAGGACTTAATAAATTTATATTTGACTCGTAGCGCCGGTGCGGTCCTTGATGAGGACTTGGTGGAGGCAGCCGAGCTCTTATCCTCTATGGCTGGGTATGTCTCTTCATTCATCAAGGACATAACACAAACTATTTGTACATTATATTACTATAAATGTTGTATTTCTCACTTATACAGGACTTGTTCGGACGAGGGGACAGCAGCAGTTGCTGAAACCAGCACCCGGCGGTCTTTCTGCCAGTTTTTGGAGGCGTTTCCTGTCTCACTGCAGGGCCAGCCTCCATCTAAGAGGCAGCGCAGTGAATCTGGCTTTTCTGGAGACAGAGCGTTCTATGATAAGTGGCAGCTTTCACAATATACTCAAAAGTAAGTCTCCAAATCTATCAATACAGCATTGGCACCCATTAATTCTACATTGATTCACTGTGACAAATGCCTTGCATGAGTAAAGTCTTGTCATTCTGTCTTTCAGGTTATTTCAGTCTGCGGAGGCCTATACCTGCAAAAGTGGCAAGGGTGATTGGTCAGGAGGGGTGGACGACCAATTGCCCCAAAGCAGAGGAGGTAGTCAAGATGTGGAAGCCGTCCACCAAGCAGGAGGTCGAAACCTTCTGGGCGCCGCATGCAGTCAATCTATTCTACATCGCTTACCGATCAAAAATTTTCAATGCAGGAAAATCCCTGTAATGGACGTTAACATTAGAGCTGGCCTGTTAGGTTACGTTACAAGGCTCGCAAACGTTGGCTGCGCTGTTTCTTACCTTGCTCTACATTGACTTTACTAGTTCCAGCTTTAAAAAAACCACCTTTAAAAAAAAAAATTGCGTAGAAAATCTCTAAAGCCTCTATTTTCTTCTTCTCTTCTTTTTTTTTCTTTCCTTTTCTGAGCACCGGACTTGTGCTGACCGGACATTGAGCATACTGAACTTCAAATCAAATGACATCAAATTTTGATCAGTGGCCAAACCATTTTTGTGTTGGGGGTGGGGGGTTTAATGACAATTGGGAAGAAAACAAATAAAAAGCTTTTATGTAACTCAAAATATTACATATTTTTTCCACAAATAGGCCTATTTTATTTATTTTTTTATATATTTTTTTATTATTTCATAATTTAATGAGGGCCCAGTTCTGCCCCACAGAACATTTCAGAGGCAACATTGAATTACAGTAAGTTACCTGTGAAGGGGGTGGATTGGAATCCACTGCTGCTTCAATGTATATGTAATGAGTGATTGTAATCAAGGTATTCATTTTTTTTTTTTTTTTCTAAATATCGAATGAGTTGAATGACTTCTCTGGAGATTTTACTTTGTTATAGAAGTTACCAGTGTGATTACTGAAATGTTCTTTTCATGTACTCTTTAATGTCAATATTTGATATCTGGATGCAGTAACAGTGCTTGCTTATTTAAGCCGGCTTCCAGAAATGCACAACCCAATAACACAAGAGTTGTGGACTCATTTGATTATCTTTAGGATCTTTTCTGTGACATTTTTGGAGCTTAACAGAATATTTATCCATTTTTACATAAATTGTTGCATTGAATTGAACTAGATGAGTGTACATAAGAATGGTTTCATGAATGATTTACACATTTTTTTCTGCTTGTTTCATGCAGAGAAAGCGAACGGTGACTGCGGTTGCATTATGCCTGAGATCTGCTTTGGGTTCCACAGACAGAAAGTCAAACAGGTCTGGAATGTCACAAGGCTGAGGAAATTATTTTAAGTTCACAACTATCACTTTATTAACATTACTAAAAGTAAATTTTGTTCTTTACAGGGATCTCGGTAAGCTGAAATACAAGTTTGAACAAGAATAAAAATCACTGAAGTGCCGGACCATCCACCAGAAAAGAGGAAAAACAAACGGAAAATGAAGCTGATGCATCTTTTCACTTTTCTAACTCATTAAGTACCTCACATGTGCCTTGTGAAGATTCTATTATTGATTGCATTTTATGTTGCAGCGAGTAAAGGTGCGTCACATTTGTGCATTTGTGAAATTACACAGCAAAAAGGTCCATTGACCATTGTCAGCAGTGTAGTGATGTAATGTATGAAGCACAGCTCACACAGGAGTCACTTTCACACAGCTTTCTGTTGGTCAAATCCAGCGAATTCCAGTGACCAACTTGGTCCCATAGTGACATTTTTGACCACACACGAAATTGCAGATCGTGTGGATTCAAGAGTTCACATCTACATATAATTATTACGGTAAAGGTTATGCGTATTTGGCGTGCTGTATTTACGTAAGTAAGTGCTCTACTGGGAAAGTTCTCACTCCGTCCGCTGTGAGACAAATGCTCGCTGGACAGAAAGAGGAGACAGGAAAGAGGAGATTGAGTGCTCTTTAATTATTATCCTGTGGGAGCAGAGGAGACCTCACTGGTGTGGCAGTGGAGAAGATTAGCCAGAGAAAACAGAGCTCCTGCTGGAGCATAGGAGACATCACTGCTGTGACAGTGGAGAAATTAGCCAGAGTAAAAGAGCTCCAGTGGGAGCAGAGGAGACATCACTGCTGTGACAGTGGAGACATTAGCCAGAGTAAAAGCTCCAGTGGGAGCATAGGAGACATCACTGCTGTGACAGTGGAGACATTAGCCAGAGTAAAAGAGCTCCAGTGGGAGCAGAGGAGACATCACTGCTGTGGCAGTGGAGAAGATTAGCCAGAGTAAAAGAGCTCCAGTGAGAGCATAGGAGACATCACTGCTGTGACAGTGGAGAAGATTAGCCAGAGTAAAAGAGCTCCAGTGGGAGCATAGGAGACATCACTGCTGTGGCAGTGGAGAAGATTAGCCAGAGTAAAAGAGCTCCAGTGGGAGCATAGGAGACATCACTGCTGTGACAGTGGAGACATTAGCCAGAGTAAAAGAGCTCCAGTGGGAGCATAGGAGACATCACTGCTGTGGCAGTGGAGAAGATTAGCCAGAGTAAAAGAGCTCCAGTGGGAGCATAGGAGACATCACTGCTGTGACAGTGGAGACATTAGCCAGAGTAAAAGAGCTCCAGTGGGAGCATAGGAGACATCACTGCTGTGGCAGTGGAGAAGATTAGCCAGAGTAAAAGAGCTCCAGTGAGAGCATAGGAGACATCACTGCTGTGACAGTGGAGAAGATTAGCCAGAGTAAAAGAGCTCCAGTGGGAGCAGAGGAGACATCACTGCTGTGGCAGTGGAGAAGATTAGCCAGAGTAAAAGAGCTCCAGTGGGAGCATAGGAGACATCACTGCTGTGGCAGTGGAGACATTAGCCAGAGTAAAAGAGCTCCAGTGGGAGCAGAGGAGACATCACTGATGTGGCAGTGGAGACATTAGCCAGAGTAAAAGAGCTC
The DNA here is from genome assembly GCF_964197995.2 of Scardinius erythrophthalmus. NCBI lineage: Eukaryota > Metazoa > Chordata > Actinopteri > Cypriniformes > Leuciscidae > Scardinius > Scardinius erythrophthalmus. The sequence continues at coordinate 16,203,877 of NC_138221.1, forward strand.
CAGTGGGAGCAGAGGAGACATTACTGCTGTGGCAGTGGAGAAGATTAGCCAGAGTAAAAGAGCTCCAGTGGGAGCAGAGGAGACATCACTGCTGTGGCAGTGGAGAAGATTAGCCAGAGTAAAAGAGCTCCAGTGGGAGCATAGGAGACATCACTGCTGTGGCAGTGGAGACATTAGCCAGAGTAAAAGAACTCTAGTGGGAGCAGAGGAGACATCACTGCTGTGGCAGTGGAGACATTAGCCAGAGTAAAAGAACTCTAGTGGGAGCAGAGGAGACATCACTGCTGTGGCAGTGGAGACATTAGCCAGAGTAAAAGAACTCTAGTGGGAGCAGAGGAGACATTACTGCTGTGGCAGTGGAGAAGATTAGCCAGAGTAAAAGAGCTCCAGTGGGAGCAGAGGAGACATCACTGCTGTGGCAGTGGAGAAGATTAGCCAGAGTAAAAGAGCTCCAGTGGGAGCATAGGAGACATCACTGCTGTGGCAGTGGAGACATTAGCCAGAGTAAAAGAACTCTAGTGGGAGCAGAGGAGACATCACTGCTGTGGCAGTGGAGACATTAGCCAGAGTAAAAGAACTCTAGTGGGAGCAGAGGAGACATCACTGCTGTGGCAGTGGAGACATTAGCCAGAGTAAAAGAACTCTAGTGGGAGCATAGGAGACATCACTGCTGTGACAGTGGAGAAGATTAGCCAGAGTAAAAGAGCTCCAGTGGGAGCATAGGAGACATCACTGCTGCGGCAGTGGAGAAGATTAGCCAGAGTAAAAGAGCTCCAGTGGGAGCAGAGGAGACATCACTGCTGTGGCAGTGGAGAAGATTAGCCAGAGTAAAAGAGCTCCAGTGGGAGCAGAGGAGACATCACTGCTGTGGCAGTGGAGAAGATTAGCCAGAGTAAAAGAGCTCCAGTGGGAGCATAGGAGACATCACTGCTGTGGCAGTGGAGACATTAGCCAGAGTAAAAGAACTCTAGTGGGAGCAGAGGAGACATCACTGCTGTGGCAGTGGAGACATTAGCCAGAGTAAAAGAACTCTAGTGGGAGCAGAGGAGACATCACTGCTGTGGCAGTGGAGACATTAGCCAGAGTAAAAGAACTCTAGTGGGAGCATAGGAGACATCACTGCTGTGACAGTGGAGAAGATTAGCCAGAGTAAAAGAGCTCCAGTGGGAGCATAGGAGACATCACTGCTGCGGCAGTGGAGAAGATTAGCCAGAGTAAAAGAGCTCCAGTGGGAGCAGAGGAGACATCACTGCTGTGGCAGTGGAGACATTAGCCAGAGTAAAAGAGCTCTAGTGGGAGCAGAGGAGACATCACTGCTGTGGCAGTGGAGACATTAGCCAGAGTAAAAGAACTCCAGTGAGAGCATAGGAGACATCACTGCTGTGACAGTGGAGAAGATTAGCCAGAGTAAAAGAGCTCCAGTGGGAGCAGAGGAGACATCACTGCTGTGGCAGTGGAGAAGATTAGCCAGAGTAAAAGAGCTCCAGTGGGAGCATAGGAGACATCACTGCTGTGGCAGTGGAGACATTAGCCAGAGTAAAAGAACTCTAGTGGGAGCAGAGGAGACATCACTGCTGTGGCAGTGGAGACATTAGCCAGAGTAAAAGAACTCTAGTGGGAGCAGAGGAGACATCACTGCTGTGGCAGTGGAGACATTAGCCAGAGTAAAAGAACTCTAGTGGGAGCATAGGAGACATCACTGCTGTGACAGTGGAGAAGATTAGCCAGAGTAAAAGAGCTCCAGTGGGAGCATAGGAGACATCACTGCTGCGGCAGTGGAGAAGATTAGCCAGAGTAAAAGAGCTCCAGTGGGAGCAGAGGAGACATCACTGCTGTGGCAGTGGAGACATTAGCCAGAGTAAAAGAGCTCTAGTGGGAGCAGAGGAGACATCACTGCTGTGGCAGTGGAGACATTAGCCAGAGTAAAAGAACTCCAGTGAGAGCATAGGAGACATCACTGCTGTGACAGTGGAGAAGATTAGCCAGAGTAAAAGAGCTCCAGTGGGAGCATAGGAGACATCACTGCTGTGACAGTGGAGAAGATTAGCCAGAGTAAAAGAGCTCCAGTTGGAGCATAGGAGACATCACTGCTGTGGCAGTGGAGAAGATTAGCCAGAGTAAAAGAGCTCCAGTGGGAGCATAGGAGACATCACTGCTGTGGCAGTGGAGACATTAGCCAGAGTAAAAGAGCTCCAGTGGGAGCAGAGGAGACATCACTGCTGTGGCAGTGGAGAAGATTAGCCAGAGTAAAAGAGCTCCAGTGGGAGCATAGGAGACATCACTGCTGTGGCAGTGGAGAAATTAGCCAGAGTAAAAGAGCTCCAGTGGGAGCATAGGAGACATCACTGCTGTGGCAGTGGAGAAATTAGCCAGAGTAAAAGAGCTCCAGTGGGAGCATAGGAGACATCACTGCTGTGGCAGTGGAGAAGATTAGCCAGAGTAAAAGAGCTCCAGTGGGAGCAGAGGAGACATCACTGCTGTGACAGTGGAGAAATTAGCCAGAGTAAAAGAGCTCCAGTGGGAGCATAGGAGACATCACTGCTGTGACAGTGGAGAAGATTAGCCAGAGTAAAAGAGCTCCAGTGGGAGCAGAGGAGACCTCACTGCTGTGGCAGTGGAGAAGATTAGCCAGAGTAAAAGAGCTCCAGTGGGAGCATAGGAGACATCACTGCTGTGGCAGTGGAGAAGATTAGCCAGAGTAAAAGAGCTCTAGTGGGAGCAGAGGAGACATTACTGTTGCAATATTAGAGAAAAATTTGCCAGAGAAATTGAGCTCCTCCAGGACCAGAGGAGACATCACTGCTGTGGCAGTGGATAAACTTACCTGGAGAAACTGAGCTCCTGCGGTGTGTGGCTGAACAAAGGGAGGAGGAGAGTGGGGCTTAGTGGGCCGATGCTCGTCTTCTTGTGCTTTAAATCAAAAACGCGAAGAAAAGGAGGCGAGATGAAATCCTTGCAGGATTATGCACATTGAAGTTTAAGTGACCGAGCAAAGATAACAGTTTGCGTTTAGAACAATTTTGATTGTCTGAAGTTCATTTAGTGAAGTATAATTTTTATTTTTATTTTTTTAAATATAGCTTCTACGCGATTTTGAAGATAAATTGCAGGACAGTGTTAACGATAAGGTTCTTAATGATTCTGTGAGCAATCTGCACGTAACGTGCGACCTACTGTTTATGTATGACGGTAAATCATTTAACAATTTAAAACGTGCATACCCCCGATCAAAAACTTGTATACATATGGCATAACTGGCTCGTGACTCAAACAACTGAAGCAATGCCAAGCTCAACCAAGGACAGACACGAGAAGGGCGAGCTGAGCACTCACTGAGTTGACCCGGCAGACGTTGAGTATGGACTGGCCGGGACTGAATCTGTGGCGCGGCGCGGCTTACTTTAGGGCCTGACGAAGAAGGAAGACCCTTTCCCTCGCGTGAAAGAGGGCGGCATTGCCTTACAATAATTCCCGCCATAGAGAAATGGTTAGTATGGACCGGTGTAGAGAAATACGCGGAAGGAGATCGCGGATGTTTCGCCCGCGGTTATGATCCCGTTTGTTAAACCTGACGCCTGCGAGATTACACCAGAGGATTGCGGCAGAGGTTCCTCAAAGACGAGAGATAATCCATCGGATGGGAATTGCTCGATTCGTACCTGTTAGGACGGTACTACCGGGCTAAATGCTGATAAACTGTCAATGAACAGAGGTGGGTTCTGCTGTTATTTATATTGTCCTGAGTTGATTACTGATTGATCTCCACTTGGGCTAATGGGTTCATTATCTGCACCTGCTCCTCCCGAACCTTGTTAATAAAACATAATTTCTTATTGAAATGACTGGAATTCACCAGTGAACATTCACAGAACAACAGATCATCTGTTGATTCAAGTCACACATTTAAGCTTTTCAAAAGCCGTAGTGTACATTACAGTCTCCAGTCTCACGGCATTCCAGACTTCAACATTGTACGATTCACAATTATACGATTCATATACGATTCACAATAGCTGAATAACTAACCATCAGATATTTCGGTATAGAGATAAAAGTTAGGATCATAATTTTCAGGAATATTACAGGACAATGAGTGAATATTAACACTGTTTGTTGTATGTTTTTGGCATCTGATAGAGCATTTGGATTTGGAAACAGTGACGTCAGATTTAACAAGCTTAACAAAACTTAAGTTAAGTGAAGATGCACATTTTTAATTAGGAGGACAGTCAAAATGTTAATGTTTTTAAATTGATTTATTACATGGAACATGTGTTTCCATGCATTTTGTTGAGATGTCCTTTCTTGTGTAGCCTATTGTATATACATGGTTGATTATTCATGTTGCTTATGTGTTATACATAAGCTATTATGCTATTATGTGTTATTTTTTTGTGTATTCTATTCATTGATGTTAATCTATTACTAGCTTTTTTTCCCAAGTGCATTGAATTGTATGTATTAAAATGTATCTAAAATATGTAATAAACAATTCTTATTTTGTATTTGGTTCAGTTTGTTTATTATTATAGAAGTTAATGGTAACCACAGTAACAACATGAAATTAATAAAAAATTAAAATAAAACTGTTCCACACAGTGCCTCATATAAGAGTTCCTCAGAAAACCTGTGTGGTTCCTCAGAGAACCGGCCCTTTTTAAAGGGTCCTATGGGATCTACAGACGGGTCCGCCGGTGTGGCAAAGTGAAGAACCACAAAAGGTTCCTCCAAGCACCTTTTATTTTTACAGTGTAGGTGCTTGTAGTTTGTTAATAGTTTGACGCAATGGGTTTCAGGCCAGGTATATTGTTTGAGGGCACCTTTATGTTATTGGTGGTTGAGCACTTTTTCATAGACCTCACCTCGCACTATAACCCACATGGTGCAAGCTTCTATCTCAATTCTGTGGTAGAGCATGCTGGGTAAAGTTACTGTTGTCCACTGTGTGGACAATATTTCAGAGAAAATTGATGTAGCATGGCATAAAGTTAGTGTGGTACTTCGGAGCAACAAAAATTTCAACAAATTTCAAAAAAGCTGTTTCTATCCTAGATATAATATAACGTCTAGCTTGTTTCAAGTAACACTTATCTTTGCTGGCATTCATAGGTGACTACTGTAATGGAAAATTTTGATTTTCATTGATTGCAGTATGAATCTCCATTTGCAGTTATACTTTGAAATAATATTATAGCTGACTTGTGTTTCTGAACTAATGTGAACACTGAGACAAAGGGGGAGACAGCTGAAAAGGGAACCTCTGACCCCTTGGGATCAGAGGTGGTCACATTTGGGACTTCTGAGTTTGTAAGAATAAACTCGGCAGAATTAGATCACTAGAAAAACCTTTCCTTCTATAGATAAGAGCCGGCCTGTAAAGAGACCTTGGAAAAGATATAAAGGCTCTGTTTTTCTCTTCCTCGTTGTTGCACTTGTTCCACAGACTGTACTTGTGACTTCTGTGTGGCAACTGGGCCTTCTTGCAAGAATAAAATACTTTTTAATGATCATTTGAATTTCAGAGTGTCTCTTACGCAGTGATGATTGTTTAATGAATTTTTTCCACAACACTACCAGTCCCACAGACGCAGAGGCCCAGCTGTCTCTGCCCATCACTCCAAGGATCATCATGCTCTGCAAGTTTTACATTCCATGTTAACAAATCCTTTAAATGTATAAGCACAAGCAAATAAAGTCTAGTCTGGATAACACTAGTGAATGCAGTTTGTGTCGTGTCATTCACCAGTCAGGAACAGCACAGTCACTTCAAAAACTGAAGTTATGTGGAGTACTCTCTCATCCTTAGTAGCCACCTCTGATGCCGTTATTGCTATTTCAGATCGCTTGCTATGTGGATTGCTATTTACAATCATTTATGTGGAGCAAATCTTTTAGAGAATGTATTGTTATGAAATATAATTTTTGTGATGACTCTTGTCTTTACTATGGAGAGACAATCCTGACTGCAAACAAATGGATGCTGTCGATTGAGGGGAGGGTCGTAATCCCACCTGGTGATCACATGACTGACTTCACCACTGCCTTGGCCGCTCTCCTCGCCTGTTACTGTGTATTCAACCTAGAGTATCAGGTGGAAGCCAGCACAACACTGGAGTTTGTTCAGAAGTATTTATTATCTTAAACTGTTTGATTGAAAGAAAGATTGAAATGTAAAAGCAAATTGACAATTGAAAAGCTGTTTAAAACCACTTTCTCCCTTTAAAATGTTGCAATATTTGAGTGTCTAAATGTTGAAGCCTCCTTACAACTTGAATGCTTTAGAGAACAGAAGTGCTGTTGGGCCGAGGGCATGTACACACTATATTCCTTTTCACATAAAAACGAATAAAAGGGATTGGATCTGAAAATCGTATTTAGTATGTAAATAATTCAAATTCTTTACTTAACCATTTGTAAGTGATGGCAATTCATGTCCAGAGGAGATGGGGGAGAAATACTGGAAATACCGTGTTCATCTCTTAAAGTGTCAGTTCTTCCAGAGGCCAGTTGCTTTAGTTCAGTTCAGTTTGCTCTCCTTTCACTACGAGCTTGTTTTTGCATTACAAAGTCGGGTTGAGAGAGAGAAACAGGTTGCGGATTGTTTTAATTATATATTTTTAATGCAGTTTGTCTCTAAATGTTCTTTTATCTAAATAGATACTTCTTGTAATCCGACTCGTGATGAATTTCATTATTTTGATCTGTAAACTTTTAATTGTTAAACCTTTTATGCAATATTACGTCTGTGGTGTTATATTACGTCTGTGGTGTTATATTACGTCTGTGGTGTTACTTCAAAACATATCTGCAATGTCTTTGCTTCAGAGCCATTTAAATCTTATAATTGAATGTTTCTAGACTGTAAAGTGGGTTTAATTGTTGTAGGCCTATGTTGAACAATTAAACCTTTCTTTTAAAAATGAAATTTAAATGATCAATGAAACTGAGTCCTTAAAGTAATTTATTTATTTATTAATTATTACTTAAGTTGCATATATCTCTGATCATTTTAGAACGAACCAAAATTTGACTTCAAATAGCCTATTGTAAACACCATAGACATTGTAAAGAGACTTGATATTTATGTTCGGGGTAACGGGGATCAGCCAATCAGCGCTTTCGTTTTGAGTTAGTAGTGAGAGTGACCAGAGGCAGCACATCGTAGATATTTCTGAAGTGCATAGTTGTCGTCTGTGTCGTTATCTGTGCATGTGTGCGTTCAGAGACATGTGAGTACCCTGGTGTAAATGTTTACATGTGTATTTTGGTGCCTTAGGTTTTTTTATGAGTGTTGTCTATTCTGGGAGACTCAGTTGAAATGCTGAATGTTAGCATAAAGTTCGCTAGCATTATGCTAATACCTAGTATACACTACTGTGTGTAGGCTACTCACCTGACATTGTATAGTTATAATCGGAGTGACAATGGTTGTGTAATAGAGAACTATGTTTTTTGGGTTGCTGAACTGAGACCCAGCAGTAAAAGGCTGTTGTGTGTTATCTGGTATATTATTTGGTTATTTGATATAAGCAGCTAAAGTTACTTGAAGGGAAAGTTTTACTAAATAACATTTATTTGCTTTACTTATTGCATCATGTCACTGTCAGCACTGTCGTTTACTTGATATTTTTCTTTGTATTGTTTATTGTAGAACACTACTGTACACTCAGGCAGACAGCTATAATCATCTGTCAATAAATCCATTGAAGAGCATTAGATCATTCGATTACATTCTTACCGATGCACCACAGTGGTCACCTATTCTCAACTAGCTACAGTTACAGTCCTAGCTATCAAGTCACCATTACAGACATAAGTGGTTGTTTCACCAGTGTTTGATTAAAATTATTTAAAATAATCAATGTTATAGATATAGAATTACAATTATACTTATAATACTGAGACCCAGCAGTAAAAGGCTGTTGTTTAATTTAATAAGGAGCTAATGTGTGTTATCTGATATATTATTTGGTTATTTGATATAGCCTAAGCAGCTAAAGTTACTTGAAGGGAAAGTTGTACTAATTACCATTTATTAGCTTTACTTATTGCATCATGTCAGCACTGTCGTTTAATGCTGATACTTTTCTTTGTATTGTTTATTGTAGCACCACACATACTGTACACTCAGGAAGACAGATAATCATCTGCTGGCTGTCAATAAATCCATTGAAGAGCGTTACAGTCCTAGCTATCAAGTCACCATTACAGACATAAGTGGTTGTTTCACCAGTGTTTGATTAAAATTATTTAAAAATCAAAATGTTATTAAGCTGCAATTTTAATAGATATAGAATATTAAACTAATTTTAAATGCATAGCAATGATTATTAAAGGAAAAGAGACTGCTAAATGCTTTACATTGAGCCTATAATGAGCCAAGTGAGTCAATCAATACTAAATCAATACTAATAAATATTTACACTGGGAACAATAGTGCTTTGTGGTGATCTTTATCTGATCATTTTCAGTTTCTGCACATATAAAATGTTATTATTTTAATGACTAGGCCTACTTTGAGAAAACCACTTTTATGATCCCAGACTAGGGTATCGAGAACTGGTTCCATTTTAGAACCAGTAACAAATTTCCAAAAACCGGGGATTCGATAAGACGCACGCATTACTATTCCTCTTATCGATTCCTGACTTTGGGACAGTTGCAAATTCGTTATTTCAAATGTAACCAATCTTTTTCTGTAACAACGAAAGCTCGGCCGAACAGCTGATCATAGCTGAACAGGGCGGGTTTTTATTTCTCATCTCCATAAATATATCTAGTAGCCTAGTAAAGCTAGTGCAAGGGCTATAAATCAATGCATTCTTTGCTGATACTTCCTCGTCGTCATCATGGAGAGCGCAGTTCATAGCAACGACAGACGCCACAGTAGCGCAAGCGTTTGTGGAAAGAAGGAGAAAGCAGCACAGCCGTGCTTTTCCATGCATTTGTATATGTGAACGGTCCCTAATTCAGGAATCTATGTGGCTTAAAATAATTTGTCTTCTGTTTTAAATGGAGATCACGATTACATACATCAGACAACTAGCCTACTCAGAATAGCATAGTCTATTTTTTTTTTTAAACTCGTTTGAATCATTAATTCAAACAATAATTAATTCAGTGTCTCATAAATCAGGGCTCTACACTTACTTTTTGAACAAGGAGCACTGGTGGGCACAGTAATTTTTGTTGTATAAGTTTATCATTATAGTTTTATTATTAGAATTATTAAACAATTAAATTTACAATGCTCATTGCAAGGTTAAGAACATCAGACTAAAACTTTCAAACAAAAGATTTTCATTTAATTCTATTTTATCGTCATGTAGATTTCATTTATCATTGTATGTAGGCCCTATGTATGTTTTACAATTTATCTGAAATGAAGATCATGTCTGAGTCACTTGGCCAAGCTTTGTAGCCTGGTCGCCTTGACCGCTTTCCAGCAGACAGCCAATTTTCAGCACATTTTGTAGGATCATCAAACAGTTCCAGTGAGGGCCCCTCTGCCCTATAAAATCCGTTTTATTTTTTCCCAAATTCCGTTTTTTCCGTTTTAATTTTTGGGAATTCAGTTTTTACCCCTTCACTGTAATTTTAGTCGTAAAAAGAGCGTTTTTAATGTTAATGATTAAAATTAATGTACACAAATAAAATAGGAATGACCCTAAATTTATTGAGGTAACAAACACAATTCTCATTTTAAGAGGTGTTAAATGTGGTTTGGTTTGTTTACATTAGTGAATGTATTAGGCTAACTAACATGATCCACGAGCAATACATTTGTTACTGTATTTATTAATCTTTGTTAATCTTAGTTAACCCTAACCCTGTATTTTTATTATGTTACCAGGGTTTTTCCTGGGTCAAAATTGGTCTTCGGTGGTGGCTGACCGACATGGTCATCCACACACAGCAAAGAGTACCCTAGTACCCACATGATCCGCAAGCCCAATATTGACAATACATGTTAAATTTAAAATAAATACAAAGAAACAGTTTGTGATTTTTTTCTTAACCTATTTATTCAGGAAAAAACGATCACTGTCAGGCTAGATAGTAAAAGAAAGCGATTACAACTTATTTTATATCTATACCTTGACGTTTGTTTCTTTTGTTCCTCGTTGTTAATATTTGGTTGTTCATTCTTTTATTTTATTTATTTTGGGGGCCATTTTCTTCCAGACTGTGGCTGATAATTCAATTTTAAACCTCTTCCAAATTATATATAGACTGCAATTATCAGACACAGATATTACCTGTCACTCTCACTGTCATCCTTTCTTGCCCTCTTTGCAAAAAAAGCTGTGATTTTTCCACGACTGGCTTTCATTGTTTTGAAAGATGGTGGGCGATATGGCAAAAATATCATATCACGATTTTTTTCAGGGAAATCACGATTCACAATTTTATCACGATTCTTTTTATGTTGGTTTTACTATTTTGTGACTTAGCATTACAGCCAAACTAATGTCCATATTTTAAAAACAAAGCCTTAGGTAACAAAATAAAAAAATAAAAAAAGGCAGACAGGGGCGAAGATAAAAATATTTGTCATTATTTTCTTTGTTATTAGGGCCCAAGCCCTGAAAGGGCGAAGGCCCTATTGTTTTCGGTAGGATTATTTGTTATTATTATTATTATTATTTTTTTTCTACTTCTCGGGCACTTTTGGGGCTCTTAACATGCTCGAAAACTCTTGGAACTTTGCACACGGGTCAGAACCCGCGGCCATCAGGACCGGACTGAAGCTGGTACCCGGGCGTGGCACGGGGGCTCGACAGCGCCCCCTGGAATTATGTCGGAAAAATTGGTCCATAAATCAAACACGCTTGCATGTAATAATATGAAACTCAGTACACATATAGATCTCATCGGGCCGAACAACTTTCGTGCTCTAAGTTTTACACCAGCCCAACAGGAAGTCGGTTATTATACGTTGTTTGGAAAATGCATACAATGGAATGTGAAATACTCCTCCTAGGAAATTCATCCATTCGCCTCCAAACTCGGTGTGCATGAAGTCAAGACATTGAGGATGATAAATTGCGGACGGATTTTTGATATCTCGAACGGTTTGGCCGTGGCGAGGAAACGAATTTATGGCGAATAATGGGACACAGGAAGTGTGTTATAACTTCTGCATACATTAACTGATCTTGATGAAACTTCAGCAGTGTGTTCGTTGTAAGAGGCCGAACACAAGGATGTGACTATTGTGAGTCAAAGTTATAGCGCCACCAACTGGCAGCAGGAAGTGTGTCACTTTCAAAATGCTTTGAAATCACTCTCTTATTTTTACCCGATTTGCTTCAAACTTTATGTGTATAATGTAGACACACGGCAGATGTAGACCTGTGAAAGGATTATTGATATCTTAGATACTGTTGCCATGGCAACGCATCAAACTTTATTATTCTTTTTTGATGCTTTTGAGACTCTTAACATACTTGAAATTGCATGAAACTCAACAGACACATCACACTTATTAGCCTGTAGACATGTGCAAAGTTTCAAAAACGGGCGTGGTGGAATGGCTCAGTAGCGCCACCTTTAGTCAAAAATGGGGCCTTAGTTTTGCCTAGAATCACCAAAATCGGTATATATATTGTTCTCATCGAGCCGGACAACTTTCTAATTTACACTTAATAGCTCAAAGCAACAGAAAGTCAGATATTTTGGTTTGAATGTGATTTTTTTGGAGCATTTTCTCTCTCTCTCTGTCTCTGAGTGTGTGAGGGGTGGGGGTGATTTGTCAGTTGAGTGAGATTTTACTTTTTCATTTGTTTTTCAAGGTTTCTGGGGCTTTTGGGTCCCTAAACGTGCTTGAAAACTCTTGAAACTTTGCACACAGGTCAGAACCCGCGGCCATCAGGGCCGGGCTGAATCTGGTAGCCGGGCGTGGCAGGGGGGCTCGACAGCGCCCCCTTGAACGGGGTTCTAAAACTTGGTCCATATATCAAACACACTTGCATGAATTAATTTGAAACTCGGTACACATATAGATCTCATTGGGCCGAACAACTTTCGTGCTCTAAGTTTTACGCCAGCCCAACAGGAAGTCGGCTATTTAGGGTTGTTTGGAAACGCTTGCTGTGGAATTTAATGTACTCCTCCTAGGAAATACATCGATTCGCCTCCAAACTCGGTCAGCGTGAAGTCAAGGCATTGAGGATGCTAAATTGCGGACGGATTTTTGATATCTTGAACGGTTTGGCCGTGGCGAGGAAATGAATTTATGGCGAGAAAAGAGAGACACGAAGTGTTATAACTTCTGCATACATTAACTGATCTTGATGAAACTTCAGCAGTGTGTTTGTGATAAGAGGCCGATCAGATGGATGTAACTATTGTGAGTCAAAGTTATAGCGCCACCAACTGGCAGCAGGAAGTGTGTCACTTTCAACATGCTTTTGACAAAAGTGGGGGGGTTAGTTTTACCAACAGTTACAAACATGAGTATATATATTGGTCTCACCGAGCCGGACAACTTTCTAATTAACAGTCATTAGCTCAGAGCAAAAGAAAGTCAGATATTTTTGGTTTGAATGTGGATTTTTGGGATATTTCAGACTCTGAGTTTTTAGCTACTCTTCCAAACTGGCTTATTTTTTTCACACCAAACTTTTTCAAAATGATGAAAATACATTAAAGATGCTAAATTGTGAACGGATATTAAACATCTCAAATGGTTTTGCTATAGTGAGGGACTGAAGTAATGTACAAAAATTAAACACTAAAAGCCTCATCTTCTAAAAATGTAATTATACACCATTTATTTCTATAAAAGTATACAAATATCACAACCAAACTCATTTTATTCTTTTTTTTAATTTAATAATTATTTATAAGTTTAAAAATAGTAATTGTACCATTTAGTCTCATAAAAGTCAAGTCATTCATAGGGCTATACTGCCCTCTTGTGTTCAAAATCAGGTAGGCCTATTGTATTTACATAAAAATATACTAGGTATGTGACGGTGAGAATATTTTACCACCGGTTAATCGACGTGTGACACCGCTGGGGGCTTTTGAATCGCAAACTTAAAAACGAAAGTACAATATTTTCGTCCGCACTGACATTGATAGTGGTTGATAATAATAATAATAATTTGTACATTTATATAGCCCTTTTTCTGAGACCTCAAAGCGCTTTACATAGATGGGGGGAATCTCCTCAACCACCACCAATGTGCAGCATCCACTTGGATGATGCGACGGCAGCCATATTGCGCCAGAACGCCCACCACACACCAGCTTACTGGTGGAGAGGAGACAGTGATGAAGCCAATCAGTATATCAGTACATGGGGATGATTAGGAGGCCATGATGGATAGAGGCCAAGGGGCAAATTTGGCCAGGATGCCGGGGTTACACCCCAACTCTTTTTCGAAGGACATCCTGGAATTTTTAATGACCACAGAGAGTCAGGACCTCGGTTTAACGTCTAATCCGAAGGACGGTGCTCTTTTGGCAGTATAGTGTCCCCGTCACTACACTGGGGCATTAGGACTCACACAGACCACAGGGTGAGCGGCGTTTCAAATGAATTCCTATGGAAGTAGGAATAAACTGAAAAACGTCCACTTTGTTCTGCTCGTTCCTTGTCGTGGATGCGCACCATGAATGCCCGTGCAGCCATGAGCATTTTAGTTTAATTTTAAAATTAGCGCCTTTCGGGGGGTGGATTGCTTGAAATTATTTTACAAAAGCACAATGTTGTGTCTTATTGCGACAGTACACAAATATAAGTTAACACTTTGCAGTTTGAATGTGCTCCTGTATAATGACGTATGTTTTTATGTGTCCACTGTTCCATCGCGCCCACGCCACACACACACACACACGGTTTACTATCTTTGTGGGGACTCTCCATAGACTTAATGGTTTTTTTTATACTTTACAAACTGTATATTCTATCTCCTCACACTAACCCTACCCCTAAACCTACCCATTACAGAAAACTTTCTGCATTTTTACATTTCCAAAAAGACTCATTGTGTATGATTTCTAAGCTTGTTTACCCATGGGGACCTCTATTTAGGTCCCCACTGTGACATGAGTCCCCATGAGTCTGTGTGCATTCAGGTTGAAGTCCCCACCGGGATAGAAAAACACACACACACACACACACACACACACACACACACACACACACACACACACACACACACACACACACACACACACACTCCAGCATTGCAATCTTGACATCGCAGCCTGTTCATTATAGCCATGTGTATGTATATATATATATATATAATATATATATATATATATATATATATATATATATATATATATATATATATATATATATATATATATATATATATATATATATATATAAATATAGCTGCGAGCAGCGATGAAGGGCCAAAGCCGGCGGTACCGCCACCCCGGTGCCTTTAGGTAAAGGCACCGGGGTTGCGGTGCCATCGGCTTGGGCCCGTAATCGCTGCTCGCAGCTATATTTAAAAATTAAGATCAAAGATACACATTACACATACACAACTTAATATACAAATTAAAAAAAGGGTAGTATATTTAGTATAGTATAGTATAGTATATTTTTCTCCTATGGAAGTCAATGGGGACCAGCTACTGTTTGGATAGCCACATTTTTCAAAATATTAATATTAGAAAAATATTAGAAGGAAATTAATAGAGGATTGGAATAACATTAGAGTGCGTAAACTATGAGATAATTTTTATTTTTGGGTGAACTATCCCTTTAAGGACAAGCGGCAGCGTGTTTACTATAACGTACTCGGTTACTAACGTAACCTCGGTTCTCTCTAGAAGAGGGAACGAGTATTGCGTAAGTAGCTTACGCATCGGGAAAGTCTTCTTTCTTCGAGATCTGAAGCCAAAAAATTATCCTTAATTTTGTATTCATTGTCAACGCAGTGCAGCAGCCGACAGACCTAGGCAGGCTGTATAAGCGTGCTCATTGGCTGCTCGGCTGCAACTGCTTAAGCCTATCGGTGAGCGCTATGAACGCGGCAACCAATGAGGGCGCTTCGCGCCCTCCGCGCCCTTCTAACCGTCAGAATGGGCGTGGCCAGCGTGTATATATTCAGCGCTCACAGGCTAAAATTCTGGTTTTCGCAGTCTGAAGCGCAAAAGCTCGTGGCGCGACACGGCAGGTTACGCAATACTCGTTCCCTCTTCTAGAGAGAACCGAGGTTACGTTAGTAACCGAGTACGTTCTCTTACGAGAGGTTCTCTCGTATTGCGTAAGTAGCTTACGCATCGGGAACCCTTTGTCAACGCCGTGTGCGCCGAGCATCCAGCCCATGAATCCCAGGGGAACCGGGGAAAACACTCTGCTGGAAAATGTGGCCGGTCGAGAGACGGGCCAGCGTAGTACATGCACTTCATGCAGCATATGAAATAGAGCGGCGCGGCCGGTCTATAAACATAGCAGTACAACAGTAGGGCCGGCGGAGCGAGCCCAAACAGTACATAAGCACTCATAAGGGTAGGAGAAAACGACATAGTCGGTCTCACATGAAGAGAAAAATTCCCACGCGGCAGAGAATAATGCGGGCGGCCAGCAGCGCGGGCCAGCACCGATAACAGCGCGTAACGGGAAATAGGAAACAGAACGGATCAGCCGGTCTGAGTCAAACACTTCACCCTGAGTAGTTACCAGAATAGCGCCAGCATATGAACGTAGTCTGCACACGGGAGCTGGGCAGAGCATACATGTCACTTATACTGACAATATTTTTGCCTGTAGGGCAGGAACTTCCAGGTTATAAAACCTCACGAATGTAGACGGGGAGGCCCAGCCCGCCGCCATACAAATGTCGTGGATAGAAATTCCGCTGGACCAGGCCCACGACGAGGCCATGCCTCTAGTGGAATGGGCTCTGATGCCCAGAGGGCACTGCAGGTGTTTGGAAGCATAAGCTGCTGCTATCGCGTCCACTATCCACCTGGACAAGCTCTGCTTCGAGGCGGCAAGACCCTTGGTGCGTCCGCCGAAGGAAACAAAGAGCTGCTCTGAACGCCTGAAAGCGGCGGAGCGCGTGATGTAAACTCTCAGGGCCCGGACAGGGCATAGGAGGTTATCACTGTCCCCACCATCGGATGCTGGCAGAGCCGAGAGGGAAATAATTTGTGCCCTAAACGGGGTTCCAATCGCTTTGGGGATGTAACCGTGCCTCGGTCTGAGAATGACTTTCGAGTCATTCGGCCCGAACTCGAGACATGCAGGGCTAACAGATAGCGCGTGCAAATCACCCACTCGTTTGACTGAAGACAAAGCTATCAGAAAAACGGTTTTAAGCGACAGATACCTTAGATCCGCGGATTCAAGCGGTTCAAAGGGAAAAGCCTTTAGGGCCGCCAGGACCAAGGACAGATCCCACGAGGGAACCGAGGGGGGCCGCGGGGGGTTCATCCGTTTAGCTCCTCTGAGGAAGCGGATAATGAGCTCATTCCTTCCCACTGCCCGGCCGAGCGTCGTCTCAGCGAACGCTGTAATAGCGGCCACATATACTTTGAGCGTGGAAGGGGATCTGCCCTTTTCCAACAGCTCTTGCAAGAAGGAGAGCACCCGCGGAACCCCGCATGCGCGCGGATCCAGGTTTTGAGTAGCGCACCATTTAGAAAACACCGACCATTTAGACGCGTAGAGCCGTCTCGTGGAGGGGGCTCTAGACTGCGTGATCGTGTTCACGACCCCTTCTGACAGGTCAACGGGTATCCGTTGATCACCCATGCATGCAGCGACCAGCGCTCTGGATGGGGATGCCAGATCGATCCAGCGGCTTGGGAGAGGAGATCCTTTCTCACCGGGATCGGCCATGGGGGTGAGTGCGACAGCCTCACTAGCTCTGGGTACCAAGTTTGGTTTTCCCATCGCGGGGCTATAAGCAGCACTGAGTGGTGCGTTTCTCTGATCCTCGAAATGACCTGTGGCAACAGGGAGATTGGAGGAAAAGCATACAGCGGGAGGCTGGGCCATGTCTGGGACAGCGCGTCCTCGCTCTTCGAGTAAAACTTCGGGCCTTGAGCATTGTCTTTCGACGCAAAGAGGTCGATTTCCGCTCTGCCGAATAGGCGCCAGAGAAACTGGACTGTCTGGGGGTGCAGAGACCATTCTCCCGGGGGAATGTTGTCCCTGGACAGTCTGTCTGGACCGACATTCAGGTGGCCCGGCACGTGCGCGGCTCTCAGCGAGCGCAGCGAGCGGTAAGCCCACACGAGGAGGCGTTCTGTCAGCCTGCACAGGTTCCTGGATCTGACACCGCCCTGTCGGTTCACAAAGGATACCACGGACATGTTGTCCGAGCGGACTAGCACATGGTGATCCCGTATGAATGGGAGGAAGCGCCTGAGCGCGTTCTCGACCGCTATCATCTCCAAACAGTTTATGTGGAGGCATCTTTCCCGGTCTGACCATAGGCCAAAAGCCGGTTTGCCCTCGAACAGAGCGCCCCAGCCTGAGGTGGAAGCGTCCGTCGAGATAATTTTGCGGTGTGAGATAGCTCCCATTGTCACTCCCCGCTGGTACCAGTCGGCTGCTAACCAGGGCTTCAGAGCTGAAACGCAGCTCTGAGTCACTCTGATGCGAATACCGCCGGAAGCCCATGCTCTGTGAGGCACTCGGGCATTCAGCCAGCATTGTAGCGGGCGCATTCGTAAAAGACCCAGCCGAAGCACTGCTGCGGCTGAGGCCATACAACCCAGTAGCCTCTGAAATGTTTTGAGAGGTACGGTGCTGCCCGGCCGGAGAGACGCGGCCAGGCGTCGAATGCAGCGCGCGCGCTGTGTCGACAGGCGGGCCGTGTACTGATATACCTGACCGTCGAAGGCGAATCTCAAGAATGGCCTGTGACGGGGTATTATCAGGATCTGAAAAGCACGCGTCTTTTAGATCGAGAGATATAAACCAGTCCCTCGGGCGAATTTGCGCGAGAATTTGTCTGGTTGTGAGCATTCTGAACGGTCTTCTCATAAGAGCCTTGTTCAAACGTCTCAGATCCAAAATTGGTCTGAGTGCTCCGTCCTTCTTGGGAACGAGGAAATAACGGCTGTAAAAGCCCGACTCGCTCATGGAAGGGGAAACCGGTTCCATAGCCCTTTTGCACAGAAGTGTATTTCTGCTCGAAGTAGATGTGCTACTTCCCCATTCACTCTGGTCTCGATACGCGCTTGAAAGCGCGGAGGGCGGCGAGCGAACTGCAGAGTATAGCCCTGTTTTACTGTGCTTAGCACCCGTTCTGATGCGCCTGGAATAGTTTCCCACGCTTTGCGTGTGCAGCCAGGGGCAGAATGGCCTCCGGGCTCCGATCGCCGCGCATCGCGGGCTCGAGAGCTCGAAACGGAGGGGCGGGCGCGGCGCGCGCGCTCTTGGTGCTTAGATACGGCAGATCGCACGCAGCGATAGCTGGCCGTTTTACACACAGTGTCCCGGTGGCTTTAGACGGGGAACATAAAGTGTGAGGCGCGACGCGCGATGGCGGCGTCGGGGCGAAAATGTTCGTTAGTATGTGTGAGCGCTCGAGGGCGGGCACAGGAGTTACATTCGGGCGCGGCGCGCGCGCTCTTGGTGGTTAGATACGGCGGATCGCACGTAGCGATAGCTGGCCGTTTTACACACAGTGTCCCGGTGGCTTTGGACGGGGAACATATAGTGTGAGGCGCGAAAATGTATGTGTGAGCGCTCGAAGGCGGGCACAGGACTCACATTTAAAACATGACCGGTCGTGCAAGGCCGTGTGACAGAGCGGGCAGTGAGTAGGTGTGGGCACGGAGAAGTGGACACGTGACCTACTTTTAACACTAAAGCGGCTTTTGCCTGCTTCATGAGAGTGGGCTCTGTGAGAGACACGGGATGTATAGTGCTTGTGTACAGGGGTGAGCACAGAACGTGGGCACATTCACTGTACTAGAAACACATACGGCGTCAGCCGTGCAACCAGACATTATGCTCTTTTGACATTTTCTGGGTTGCCGTGAGAACGGCGGATGCGCGCAGGCGAGCGAGTAGATACCGGCTCGTTGACTGCGGGGTAAACAGCTGCAGTAGCCGTGGCAACGGGGACTGACAGAGCGTTAAGCTTCGACGGTGGTCCAGCCGCAGGGCTGCGGGATTTAACCGTCTTTTCTTCTCTCGTGTTTAGACGCTCAAAAAATACTCGAGCACCCTGAGAAGGTGTGGTGCGAGGGGCGGGTTCGCTTTCTGTAAGTAAGAAAGACTGGCCGCGAGTTCGGAGAAGCAAGCAGCATAAATTTTATTTTCCCCGAGAGCTGGGATCGAACGCGGGTCTCTCGCATGAAAGCGTATGATTCTGCCACTGAGCCACAGGGGAATCACATAGGCTTTCAGTTAGCGCGAGCATATAAAAAGCGACCTCTTGTGTCGCGTCGGCGTTCGTTTGCAGGCGAGCGTGTGTTTAAAACAGGCTCGTTTACTGCAATAGTAATATTTCCAGTCGCCTGAACTTAAGAGGGGACTGAGAAATGTGTGAGGATTGGCGGTTGTCCGGCCGTAGCGAGACTAACACACTCTCTTCTCTTTTCGCCGGTGAGTGAGGCGCGCACGCTGAACGCTGCTCGTGACCGTCCGCTTTGTCATCCCTTGAACGGCGCAATCTGCACAGCCCAACGAGGGAGAGAGCGGGCTTGTTTTCTGTATGTAAGAAAAACTGGCCGCGAGCTCGGAGAAGCGAACAGCATAAACTTTAACTGCCGCGAGAGCGGGGATCGAACCCGGGTCTCTAGCTTGACAGTCTAGGATTCCGCCACTGAGCCACAGGGGAGAATACATTAGTACGCGGTTAGCGTCATCATGTCTTGTGACAGCGTTTGCTTGCAGGCGAGCGTGTATTTATAACAGGCTCGTATACTGCAATAGTAACAATTCCAGTCGCCTGAACTTAAGAGGGGACTGAGAAATGTGTGAGAATGGAGGTTATAGTCCAGGCCACGGCGGGACGAAAACACTCTGTTCCCCTTTCACCAGTGACGCGCGAGGACGGAGTAGCTTTCTTGTAACGTAAAGAAAGCTCAGACCGTCCGCTCCTGCCATCCCTTGTGAGCGGCGCAGTTTGCGCGGCTCGAACAGAGGGAGAGGAAACTCGCTCCGAGACCGTCCGCTCCTGCCATCCCTCGTGAGCGGCGTATTGCACGGCTCGAACAGAGGGAGAGGAAACTCGCTCCGAGACCGTCCGCTTCTGCCATCCCTCGTGAGCGGCTCAGTTTGCGCGGCTCGAACAGAGGGAGAGGAAACTCGCTCCGAGACCGTCCGCTTCTGCCATCCCTTGTGAGCGGCGTATTGCACGGCTCGAACAGAGGGAGAGTACGGGTATCTATCACATTCACCTCATCTCCTGACGCGGCGGCGGCGCGGGCAGAGCCGGCGGTTGAGCGGCCGGGAGGGAGAGGGCGAGAGAGAGCTCGAGGGAGAGGTTCCGGCGAGCTCCTCAGTCACAACAGTCTCCGGTGGTCGCTGCGAGCGGCGCTTCTTATTGCGCGGCCCGGCAGGGACAGGCGGAGCGACAGCTTGGTCGAAAGCTTCAAGTCGAGCCCGCAGGGTCGACATTGAAAGCTCTTCGCACTCGGAGAGTGCGGTGGCGGCGTGCCCGCGGCCCAGTCGGAGAGCGCAGAGAGGTGGCGGTCTCCGTTGCTGAGCGGGGCGCGGCACGAGCCGCAAAAACGAGGCGTTTTTACAAAAACGCCTCGTGCTCTTTTAGAGTACACACAGAAACAGTAATAATGTAAAGGATATGTCGCCGGATAGCGTAGCAGGCACGGATGGCTGAAGGCGGCGAAGACGGCCGGCTTCCTCAGGCGCTGTCCTAAGCTTGCTGGTCGCTGGTTTCAACGGCGGCGGCTCTCAAGATCCAGCGATGCGAAGAGCGTCGCTGAAGACAAGAAAATCAGAATTTTAGCCTGTGAGCGCTGAATATATACACGCTGGCCACGCCCATTCTGACGGTTAGAAGGGCGCGGAGGGCGCGAAGCGCCCTCATTGGTTGCCGCGTTCATAGCGCTCACCGATAGGCTTAAGCAGTTGCAGCCGAGCAGCCAATGAGCACGCTTATACAGCCTGCCTAGGTCTGTCGGCTGCTGCACTGCGTTGACAATGAATACAAAATTAAGGATAATTTTTTGGCTTCAGATCTCGAAGAAAGAAGACTTTCCCGATGCGTAAGCTACTTACGCAATACGAGAGAACCTCTCGTAAGAGAACTACTGTCTCTTTAAGAGTTGTGCGCGACGCGTCTACTATACACGCATTTGACAAGCAGATTTTCTCTCAATTTTCTCAAGTTTGCTTTCACTTTAGACATAACCGACTTTGTTTATGTAAACCTTGTGTGTATTTAACAGTATAAGCACAATAAGACTCGAAAGATAACTTAGTCAAGTATCCAGGCGCTGGTAGACAGGCTTTTAGTGCATGTGAGCTTCACATGTACGCGCTGAGGAACTCACACGTAACAGTGCATCAGCACGCGAATTAGCCTAAATGTTTAACCGACAAGGCATTAAAGCACATGCAAATTATGAACTGCAGTGTCCCGTTCCGTTCCGCTGCGTTAACATTTTATGTGAATATACGTCGCGTTGTTCAGTATGTTGGGACCATAGACTGTAAAAAAAATACAGGGACAGAGGCGCCAGAACAGATATAATGCACGATTCTACGATATTTCTTTAAAAGCAGATCGTGGAGACATTATAATCATCCACGATCAAAAACCCTAAACCACTTCAAACTGGATAGATTTTTTGCGTTTATTTAAAGTTATGTCAGCTGCATGTGCAGAATGCTTGTCACAAGTTGTAAGAGAAGATAAGGCAACTTTTTTTTGACTGCAATTCACACCCAGTGCTAATTCAGCAAAAAAAAATTCTCCGAATACACCACGTGAAACATGGATTCGGTCTTCCGACCTTTAGGATCAGTTGATTTTGATGCGAGGGAGAGAGCAAAGAAGACGGAGAGTGCGCGCGCGGGGGTGGGGCGCTGTGATCGTTCTCTCCGTCACTCCGTCAGTAGCCTGCTTCACTCACAAAACCCAATTACAGATCAAATAAGGCTTTGGCGGGACAAAAAATCGTTTTGGTGGCCGCCAAAAAATTTTCAATGTAGGAAAAACCCTGGTTACTTCACACAGCACATTAAGCTAACTAATGTTAACAAATACAACTTTTCATTTAAATAATGTAGGCTACTAAATGGTGAAATTAACATTAATAAAGATTAATAAATGCTGTAGAAGTGCAGTTTATTAATAGTTAATGTTAACTGATCTAGTTAACTAGAGTTTAATAAATGGAACCTTATTGTAAAGTGTTACCGATTTTGTTATACACAGAACCGATTCAGTGTTGGACAGATCAGTTGTTTAAACCATTCATTAAAGTGAATCGGTTCAAATGAGTCATTAGTTCGCGAATCGGTCGTATCATTAGCAGGCAGTTTTAGGACATCGCACAAGATTTGTCAACACAGAAAACATTTCATCATTGGATAGGTTTTGTTTAGTTTATTGAAAGTGTTTTTTATGTCAGCTGAATGGGCGCAACACTTTTCAGAGAAGAAGGAAAGGTAAAAAAGTTTTTTTTTTTTTTTGCACAATTCACACCCAGTGTTAGCCTAATTCAGGAAAATAATATCCGAATGCTCAACGTGAAACTTCGTTCTTCCGATCTTTTACCATTGTGTCAATTCTCAACTGATTATAAGCGCGAGGGAGTGAGAGAGAGCAAGACAGTTTGAAGAAGCGCGCGCGACCGGGCCTCTCTCTCTGCTCGTTCTGTCAGTAATATGCGATTTTCCTCAGACATAGGCTACGTTTTTCTCCCACACAAAAACAGAATTTTATTCCAAATATGTAAAATTCCGCGAAATTCCGCGTTGACACTATTCCGCGTTAATTTGCCAATTCCGTCCGCGATTCCGGGATTAAGTTCAATTTCCAAAAGATGATTTTTTTATTCCTCTTTTTAGTCAACTTTAGCATGGGTGTCTAAACGTATGCACAGCACTGTATTTCTCACAGGGTTATTCACTTAAGTTTGTGTTTCTGGTGTCCCACTTTCACATGCGTATGAATGGAAGTTAGTGGAAGGAAAAGTCTAGTGTGAACGGCCATTAATAATTCAAAACGTTTTTAGTAAAATAAATATCAATCTCAAAATCTCAAAGTATGGCAACAATGGGATTTGTCCCTGGATTCAGATTTGATAATGTTTAAAAAAAAAAATTAGAAGGTAAATTTACCTCATTCAAGGAAAGTTTCAAGGACATATAATCAATTTATAAAAATGCATTCTGCAAATGATCATAATAGCCATTTGTTGCATAGAAGTGTCATTTAGTATAAAAACAAACTCAGTAACTGATATATTATAATATATATATATATATTTGAGCAGATCATTGAAGCTCCTCCCACACCAATTGCATCATCAACGAAGCTCCTCCCACATCAGTCACATGGTCAGTGAAGCTCCTCCCACATCATTTCTCCAATAAATGCTGTAAATTCCCATCAGCTACAAGTGAAGACGAGCATCAGAGCATCAGGAAGAGCTGAAATCTGCAAAGACTGAGTTTATTAAAGAGGACAGTGAGAACATGAGTGATCCAGAACCCTGCAGAATGAAACACACTGAAGATCCTGAAGAACAAAGAGGTTGGTGTTTATTCTTCATTCATTCATGATGCTGAAGAACATTCATGTTAGAAACATTCAAGCACTTCATCACTTTTAGATAAACAGTTAAAGGGGTTAGTTCACCCAAAAATGAAAATTCTGTCAGTAATTACTCACCCTCAAGTTGTTTCAACCCTGTAAGACCTTCGTTCATCTTCGTTATTAAAGAGATCGTTAATATAGTCCAAGTGACTACAGTGGCTCAATCTTAAAGGAGAACTCGGCAACTCTAGCGAACTCTAGTCACTTCTTCGCTGATTTACCCTTTTGTTGTCGCATGTTTTCCCCATGATCTCCCCCTACAGCTGTGTAGGGCTGTCAAAACTGCTCAAAAATGACGTTCGAATATTCCCTCTAAAAAACACACGAATATTCGAACTATTCGAACATCTGGTTGTGCATTTTGTCAATGAAGCGCGTTACGTCAATAACAGGACAAATTAATACAAAGAGACATAACTACTTGTATAGGTAGTTTATTTAAGTTTAAACATATTTGATAACGTATTACCTACACAAAAACAAGTAAATCACCTAATGGCCAAGACCGCAGACCTCACTCTCGCTCGCTCGCTCATTCGGACTCTCTCTCTCTCTCTCTCGCCCTCACGCTCATGCTGCGTTCACACCAAACGGAGCGTCAAATAGAGCGTCTGGCGCGAGTGATTTCAATGTTAAGTCAATGTAAAGACGCGTTTACGCGCGTCTGGGGGTCTTGCGGCGCGAATGAGGCGTCACGCTCTCCGCGCGTCAATTTCGCTTCAAACTTTTGCTTTTGACGCGCGAATGGATTCAAAATGTTCAAGAGTCCAACTAGACGCTGTAGACGCGAATCCGACATTGAACGCTCCGAGCGAGCTGTGTTGTGGTAAACATATAACATTTCCTTGACATGAAACGGTAAATAATCAAACCAGTGGAAGCCTGCAGTGCATGAAACTGCTGTATCTAACCTACCTTATTCATGCAGTATCTGTTCATTCAGTACAGTAGCCTACACTTTAGTAATGTTTCTGTTTAACGTTAACGCCTTATTCCTGTGACCTGTCCCCACTCGCAAAGCAGACAGCCGCACCTCTGCTACTCCGGGCGTTTTTCCACATTATTCGAATATTAATTTTCACATTCGAAATTCGTTTTTTTAAAACTATTCGAATATATATTCGAATTTAGAATATTCGTTGACAGCCCTACAGCTGTGGGAGGGTGTATATTTCACAACACGGTCGTAAAAAACTCACTTGCGGCGGCCTCCTCCCCCTCTCTAGTCTCTACCACTGCTCATGTGCGTTTGTTTTGATCGGAGCAAGCCAACTGTATCGCGTGGAGCTATGTCTACCGAGGTGGGTAATCTGGTAATACATCATACATGCGTGTGTGTTTATGTCGAATTGCCGTAAAGCAATTCGTGTTTCGCGCTCGTTCTCGTTCTCATTCTCGCTTCTCACGAGACTTCCAATTTCTATCTTTCCGGGACGGTAGTCCCCAAGTGGCAAGGTTGGTTTTCCGCCTGGGAACGCTGGGGGGAGCGGGGAAAGTCACCAATATCACCAGAACAGGTTGTTTAACCATCCAAATGATTTCTAGACAGTTTTATTAAGTTAAAAAAGTTACCAAGTTCTCCTTTAAGTTTATCAAGCGACGAGAATACTTTTTGTGCGCAAAAACAAAACAAAAATAACGACTTTATTCCACTATTCATTTCCTTCTCTCTGGGCCTCGAGTTGGTTCACTAGTGTTTTAGCACTTCTGTGTTGTACGTCACACGTAGGCTCACTATTGGCCAACGCTGGCCATGTGTGTGATGCGTGTGACGTCCAACACAGACAGCGCAAAAACAATAGTGAACCAACTCGAGGCCCAGAGAGAAGGAAATGAATAGTGGAAGTCATTATTTTAGTTTTTTTTTGCGCACAAAAAGTATTCTCGTCGCTTGATAAACTGCGCAAAAACACTAGTGAACCAATAAGTCACTTGTAGTCCCTTGGACTATATTAACAATCTTTTTAATAACTTTTCTGGGCCAGCAAGTTTCGGTCACCTAGCAGCCTATGGAGGAGTGATCCAGCTCTCAGATTTAATCAAAAATATCTTAATTTGTGTTCCGAAGATGAACGAAGGTCTTACGGGGTTGAAACAACATGAGGGTGAGTAATTACTGACAGAATTTTCATTTTTGGGTGAACTAACCCTTTAAGATTATGAAATGGTACAGAATGTTCAGGGTTTTTCTTTAACAAATGGTCAGTAAAGCGAGGTTTGAGACATTTTTATATTGATTATCAACATCAGATCAAGCTAATACTAATTTAACTGCTTTATTTGACTTTTTTTTATCTAGTTCCCAATTTGCAACAACGTTAACAGAATTCTAGAAGATTCTTCTTACAGTAACGTTGATAACAGCATTGATGAATCAGCACTGAGTGTGTCAGATAAATTTACCTCATCATGGAAAATTTCAAGGACAGATAATCAATTTATAAAAAGGCATCAAATTATAATATTTTATAACAGTTCTACTTTCTACTATTACTTTAAGGCTCACTTTCATGTCCTTTCAATTTATATTTCTTTCAATTAATTATTTTGATGTACTGAATATTTTATTTGATACATTTTTCTTTCATGTCAGACCTGATGGAAGAGAGTGAGGAGAGTGAAGAACTGAGTGAAGTGAAGGAGGAGATTGAAGAACTGAGTGAAGTGAAGGAGGAGAGTGAAGAACTGAGTGAAGTGAAGGAGGAGAGAGAAGAACTGAGTGAAGTGAAGGAGGAGAGAGAAGAACTGAGTGAAGTGAAGGAGGAGAGAGAAGAACTGAGTGAAGAACTGAGTGAAGTGAAGGAGGAGAGTGAAGAACTGAGTGAAGTGAAGGAGGAGAGTGAAGAACTGAGTGAAGTGAAGGAGGAGAGTGAAGAACTGAGCGAAGTGAAGGAGGAACATCATGTCAAACCCGGAAAAAAACCTTTGAGTCGCTCAAAGACTAAAAAGACATTTTTAAAGAAAAGAAGAGCCAAGAAATCTTTCACCTGCTCTCAGTGTGGAAAGAGTTTCACATGCAAACAAAGTCTTAAACTTCACATGAGGATCCACTCTGGAGAGAAGCCGTTCTCGTGTGATCAATGCGGCAAAACATTTCTCTGTGCATCGAACCTGAAGACACACCTGACAGTTCATACGAAGGAGAAGCCGCATTCATGTTCTGTGTGTGGAAAGAGTTTTTCACTGCTGTCATATTTACATGCACATCAGAAAATACACACTGGTGTGAGAGAGTACATGTGCTTTGAGTGTGAGAAGACTTTTACTACAGCGAACTGTTTAAAACAGCACCAGAGAATACACACTGGAGAAAAACCTTACAAGTGTTCACACTGTGACAAGAGATTCAGTCAGTCAGGACATCTGAAATCACATGAGATGATCCACACTGGAGAGAAGCCGCAAACGTGTGATCAGTGTGGACAGAGTTTCTCTTTTAAAAGTCACCTGAAGATACACATGATGATCCACACTGGAGAGAAGCCGTTTAAGTGTGATAAATGTGGGAAAGATTTCAGTCGATCTTCACACCTTAAACGACACATGATGACCCACACCGGAGAGAAGCCGTTCTCATGTGATCAGTGTGGGAAAACATTTCTTTTGGCATCGCAGCTGAAGAAACACCTGAGAGTTCATACGAAGGAGAAGCCGTATTCATGTTCTGTTTGTGGAAAGAGTTTTTCACAGCTGTCAAATTTACAAAGACATCAGAAAACTCACACTGGTGTGAGAGAGTACATGTGCTTTGTGTGTGAGAAGACTTTTACTTCAGCACAATGTTTAAAACTGCACGAGAGAATTCACACTGGAGAAAAACCTTACAAGTGTTCACACTGTGACAAGAGATTCAATCAGTCATCATCTCTGAAAACACATGAGAGGATCCACAGCAGAGAGAAGCCGCCCACGTGTGATCAGTGTGGAAAGAGTTTCTCTTTTAAAACTGACCTGAAGCGACACATGAAGATCCATGCAGTGGATAAACCACATCAACACAGTCTGAGATCACAGTAAGTAGTTTATGTTCATGTGCTGAGCAACAAAGTCTCTTCTGTGTAAGTTAGACACACATCACTCTATAGCCAAATCTCTCCTCTCCACCTATAGCCGGTCTGTGGTGAGCACAGGACACTTTGTTGATTGATTGATATCTATTGACTTGTGTTCAACCAGCAGGAATCTGTAATTTGTCAGTTCAGATCAATGCTCTCTCTGACAGTAGGTGGCGCTCATGTAAAAGCAGAAATAAAGCACTATACAGGGCTCTAGACTGCGAGTAAATGGAAATTCATTATAATCCATTATAAAGCTTGAAAGAGCCAGGACATTTTTTTAAATTTAACTCTGATAGTATTTGTCTAAAAGAAGAATGTCATACACACCTAGGATGACTTGAGAGTGAGTAAATAATGGGCACTGACCTGGAAACCAGGAGAAACATTGTGCCATGAACAAAAAAGTTCATGAAGTTTTAAGTTATAAGGGTTTTAAGTCCACAAATCACAAATATTCCCTGTGGATTTAATGTAGTAAAGCTACATTAGACAATGTTTTTACATTATTCATATCAGGGTTCGTACATCCTTTTGAGAGTAAAATTCAAGCACTAATCAAGGACTTTCAAGTCCATCACACTTTTTCCAGCTCTTCAATTTTTTAAATATTATCCAGTTTTAATGTTATTTTTAATGTGATGACCAAAACCATGATTTGTTCATCCTTAAAAGATTGTTAAACTAAACATTGATTGTTAAACCATTTGTAAAATTAAATGTTTCAAAGTGTAGGAAAACAGTAGACCGAAGATTTAAAACTACAGTTATACTTAAGAGTAAAGAGAATGGAATATTCGCTGGAATATATGTATGCATTGTCAGAAAAGTAAACAAATCAATGAATACATCATCGCAATTACCAAGTCCATCTCATCTGGCATGTTATTAGAATTATTGATAATGTTTTAGAACTCATCTCTGTTTATATGACACATTAGTTACAGTTTCGGTTTTCATAGACGTTAAATGTAGGTTTTAAATCCTTCATGGGTAACACTTTACAATAATGCTCCATCATTAATAAATAACTATGCAGAAAGTAATGAAGGACTAATGAGTAGTTCTGCATTAACACTCCAGTTACTTACAACCCCAAATCAGAAAAAGTTGTTTTTTTCCAAGCACGTCCGCGCCGCATCGAGATAAAAACATCTAGACTTTTCAGAATGCCGCAAGCGCACCGCAGGTCATGTGACAAGAACCAAGCTTAGCAACGACAGACGCCTCCGGAGCGCAACCACCCGAGCACTTTGGAAAAAGGAGAACGCGGCGCGCCTAGCGTTTTCTATGCGTTTTTAGGCGCGATATGTGAACGCAGCCTTAGGTCTTCTTTGTCGCATCTTCCTCTTTACGATGCGCCAAATGTTTTCTATGGGTGAAAGATCTGGACTGCAGGCTGGCCATTTCAGTACCCGGATCCTTCTTCTACGCAGCCATGATATTGTAATTGATGCAGTATATGGTCTGGCATTGTCATGTTGGAAAATGCAAGGTCTTCCTCTTTAGTCCGGATGACATGGTGTCCCAGTTTTCCAAAAAGAACTTCAAATTTTTATTTGTCTAACCACAGAACAGTTTTCCACTTTTCCACAGTCCATTTTTAATGAGCCTTGGCCCAGAGAAAACGCCTGCGCTTCTGGATCCTGTTTAGATATGGATCCTTTTTTGACCCATAGAGTTTTAGCCGGCAACGGCGAATGGCACAGTGGATTGTGTTCATCGACAGTGTTTTCTGGAAGTATTCCTGAGCCCATGTTGTGATTTCCTATACAGTAGCATTCCTGTATGTTATGCAGTGCCGTCTAAAGGCCTGAAGATCACAGGCATCCAGTATGGTTTTCCGGCCTTGACCTTTACACACAGAGATTGTTCCAGATTCTCTGACTCTTTGGATGATATTATGCACTGTAGATGATGATAACTTTAAACTCTTTGCAATTTTTCTCTGAGAAACTCCTTTCTGATATTGCTCCACTATTTTTCGCCGCAGCATTGGGGGAATTGGTGATCCTCTGCCCATCTTGACTTCGGAGAGACACTGCCACTCTGAGAGGCTCTTTTTATACCCAATCATGTTGCCAATTGACCTAATAAGTTTTCAAATTGGTCCTCCAGCTGTTCCTTATATGTACATTTAACTTTTCCGGCCTCTTATTGCTACCTGTCCTTTTTTGGAATGTGTAGCTCTCATGAAATAAAAAATGAGCCAATATTTGGCATGACATTTCAAAATGTCATGCCAAACACCTCAGGGGTGTGTGCTGTCACCATTTCTCTACTCACTGTATACCAATGATTGCACTTCCAATAATGGTTCCATCAAGCTGATTAAATTTGCGGACGACACTACATTAGTCGGCCTTATTAAGGGCAACGACGAGTCTGCTTACAGGCAGGAAGTGTCTAAATTGGTTGCGTGGTGTGATGAGAACAACTTGGAGCTTAATCAGCAAAAGACAATGGAAATGGTGATAGATTTCCGCAGAACACCCGCCTCTCTTCCACCTCTAATTATCAAGAGCTCTGTTGTGAAGAAGGTGTAGTCAATTAAATTTTTAGGCACTGTTATCACAAACAACTTGAAATGGGAGGAAAACAGTTCCTCCATTCTTAAAGGGTTACTTCAGGATTTAGCATTAAGCTTTGTATTAGTAGAAAACCTGTAGTATTTTCGAATTACCATGCTTTCCCCCCTCATATCCCCCTGAGAGGAGAGATTTATGTATTTTTTGTCTGGAAAAAATCCTCCGATGACGCAAAAATCGTCATTTTGCGTCATCGGAGGATTTTCTGTCCAGAGGCTAAAGACTACAGCCAGTAGATGGCGTTGTTCCGCATGTTTTCAACCCGCCCATACAGGGTGGGATCTCACTCACAGAATGTACACAGTATCAGCCGTCTTTCTTTGGAAGCTAAGCTAGCATGCTCTTGTTCTGTGGAGAAAGCTGAATAATAGGAGAAAGCTGAGTAAGTAGGGGTTACCATCTTCCTTTTCCCGGACTTGTCCGGCGGGCGAGACTGTTAAAAATGTCCGGGATTCGGCTTTTGCGTTCTACGGTCGCCATTCATTGTTTACATGCACACCTCTCGTTTCAATCTAACTGAATTAATTCCGATCGGTGAATCTGACTGTAGTGTTTACATGGACGCTAAACAAGTGCGTTTGATGCGGTTGATGTGCGTTTTAACATTGCTAAGAAAATTCCCGCTCCTCCGTGAGAGATGCGTTCTCCCGCGGCCGTCAGCCTCGTCCTGCTCGCCACAGTAAACATGATGAATGGCGACTGTAGAACGCAAAAGCCGAATCCCGGACATTTTGGGTCTCTAAATCCCTGGCAAACTCATCACTTAGGCTAGCCTTGTTGTTTTCAACTGTGCTCTCTAACCGGTAGGCGTGGCCTCCTAAGGCAGCGAAGCAAGTGCATTCTGGGAGTTGTTGTCTTTCATCCACATAAGCCAAAAATACATTTTCTGGCTTTTCTCAGTCTAGAAAGCTCCAAATTCAAAAATTTCTCCACATTTCTTCTACTTAAATGACATATTTTAAATACACATTCATCTTCCCAGAGGTGAAGTATCCCTTTAAGAGAGCTCATAGTGGAATGTTTTTTCCTGAGACAGTTAACTAAACTGAACGTTTCCAGCTCTGTTCGGTCTAGATTTTACAGAGCCACTGTGGAAAGCCTTCTTTCAGCATCTATAACTGTTTGGTTTGCATCGGCATCAGCCCAGGCGAAGGTCAGACTACAGCGCATTGTGCGTACAGCAGAGAGGCTGACTGGACAGAGGCAGCTGTCACTTAACGACCTGTATGAGGCCGGGGTTAGGAAGAGGGCAGCTAAAATTGCTGCTGATCAGTCCCATCCAGCAAGTGACATTTTTAGGCTGCTTCTCTCAAGAAGAAGGTACAGGGCGGTGAGGACAAGGACCTCACCCCATCTAAATAGTTTTTTTCCAAGAGCCATTTCCCTTATGAATAGCTGATCCATCACTATTTTTGGACTCTTATCTTATCTTATCTCATGTTATCTTATCTTGTTTCTTCCTGCAGTCACTTATTAATGACGGACCATTATTATAAAGTGTTACCGGTTGTTGTTTATTCTTGATTCCTCATTCATTCTTCATGATGAAGAACATGCTGATGCTCACCAGATTTACATTGTTTCATGACCAAACTAGTGTTTTATAACACAAATCATCTTCATGACATTAAAATAGATCATAATCGTGCTCAGCAGTTGTTGACCAGATTTGATGAGATTAAAATGACTGTTGAACTCATCACTAGCCCCGTACATGCACACTTTTTAGCTATTCTGATTGAGATCGTTCTGATTGACGGATTCCGGTTGACTGTTTACATGGGACATTATCTAAACCGATCAGGTGTTTACATGTGCTGACGCTTCCAATCGAAATCATTTTGTGACATGCGCACACAGCTTGTCTGCCGGATCTGGAAGCTCATTATTTACCACTTTTTCAATCCTGTCAAGATGCTGCATCACTTAATCTTCGCGTTAGTTGTACGTTAGGCATTAACCGCGTTTCCACTGTCGGGCCAGTGCGAGCCAGGGCTTTAAATGTGCCGTGCCAGGCTAATAGCCTCAGGCCAGTAATGTTCGCACCGTGCCCAAAATCTGCTGCGTTTCAACTGTCGGGCCAGAAGCTCCACAGCGCTCCACTAAAACACGCCCGTAACATGCCTCTCTGGAACAACGTCACACTAACCCATCATTTCACCAATAAAATGAAAGTTTTATCAGAAAACGTCTCGGGTTACGTATGTAACCCTCGTTCCCTGAGTAGGGAACGAGACGCTGCATCGATACTCGATACTTTGGGGAATGCCCTCGGCATGACGCGTCTGAAGTCTGTAATGGAACTATTCCAATCTTGATTGGTGTGACGGTGATCCGGAAGCTATAAAAGGACAACGGAACATAGCCGAATCAGCTTTTAAAGGGTCGAAGCAAGTCGTTCTCAGGAGCACGAAAAGTGTGGCCGAGAGATGCAGCGTCTCGTTCCCTACTCAGGGAACGAGGGTTACATACGTAACCCGAGACGTTCCCTTTTGTAAAGGGAACTCCCGCTGCATCGATACTCAATACTTTGGGGAACGAATACCCACGTTGCCACACTGAGAGACCCTGCCCTGGTGTGAAGCAATCTGGCACACTCAAGACATGAGAACTTGTGAACCTGGTGTAGAGGACAGATCCAGACTGTAATGTTTGATGAAGGTGTGTGGGGAGGCCCAGCCAGCGGCATCACAGACCTCTTGAAGAGAAACCCCTGCTAGCAAGGCTCTAGAGGATGCCACTCCTCTGGTTGAGTGAGCTTTTATCAGGAGAGGTGAAGGCAGATTGCGCTCCTCGTAAGCTGAAGAAATAGCCTCTACTATCCACTTGCTAATAGTCTGTTTGGAGACCGGGGAGCCCTTCTTGGATAACCCAAAACACACAAACAGCTGGTCCGACTTCCTCCAGCCTGAGGTCCTATGTACATAGGCCTCAAGAGCTCGGACCGGGCATAAGAAGTGTAATTTAGCTTGATCAGCCGACACATGCAGTGGAGGATGAAAGGCCGGAAGGATTATAGACCGTGCCACATTCGTGGGCACCTTAGGCACGTAGCCAGGTCTAGGGTGGAGAATGGCTCTCACTCTACCAGGAGAGAACTCGAGGCAAGAGGGAGCCACAGATAGCGCCTGCAGGTCGCCAACTCGTTTCAGGGAAGTAATAGCGAGCAGGAAGGCTACCTTAAAGGATAAAAATTTCTCAGACACCTTATCCAGGGGTTCGAAGGGTGCCAGGGATAAACCTTCGAGGACCACTGCCAGGTCCCACGTGGGGACCCTAGGCTGGATAGCAGGCCTCATCCTCCTGGCTCCACAAAGGAAACGAATTATGAGTGGGTGTGTCCCCAGCGTGCCCACCCCTAAAGGCGTGTGGAAGGCTGATATAGCCGCCACATAGACCTTAAGCGTGGACGGGGAGAGCCCGTCAGAGAAACGATTCTGGAGGAACTCCAGTACTGAAGCCACTGGGCAGTTAACTGGATCCAACTGATGTTCTCTGAACCATAAAATAAAAATTTTCCATTTAAATGCATAAAGTTTCCTCGTGGAGGGGGCTCTAGAGTTTAGAATGATCTCAACAACCTCGGTTGAGAGACCAGAATTTATGAATTGGTCCCCCTCAGGGGCCAATCCAGTAGCTTCCTGGGCTACAGCCAAGGGTGAAATATCATAACCTTGGGCTGAAGAGGGAGGACCATCCTGATCCGGATTCACCGCGGAAGGCCTGCCAGAAGGGCCCAGATTAGGGCTGCACGTTTTCAAGTTTTTCATTAACCGTTAACCGAGGCCCTTAGCGGTTAATACTCGGTTAACCATAGTGTGCGTGTGCGCGCCGCAACCCCGCGATACAGACACACGAGAAAGGGGTAGTTCATTTTTAAAACCTTTAATAACTGGTTGGACCACATTTGAAACGAAATTAATTATTATAGAAATAAAATGCAGTGGTAAGGACAGAGCATTTAAAGTAGGTCACTGACTTTTGCGTTCGCGGCCTGTGAAAAAGTCCCTAGAATTTAATGCAGTCATATTATAGCACACTTTAAACTTTGTGCAAAGAAACAGTCAAATAAATGCGTACAACAACAACATTTATCTACACCCATTTTTGACAGTAACAAGGTGAGTTTTGTGCCTATAGCTTACACTGCAACAAAGGGCAAATTAAATACAAAATTGATTGAAATAATTAAAACAAGAGCATAGACCCACATTTTTCTTTTTTTAAATAAAAATCCAAAAAAAATAAAATGACCAAATATGCTTGTCTGCATTTTCAGGGAATAAATTACCCAAATTAGGCACCAAATTAAATCAGGCTGCTCTACAGAAATCCTTGTATTCGAATTGCTTAGTTTTTATTAAGAAATATTAACATGTCAACGTGATCGGGAGTGAGACTGGTGCGCAGTCTATTTACTGTAAGTCCAGCTGCCGAAAACACCCTCTCTGAAGGTACAGATGTGCCAGGTATGCACAAATACTGTTTAGCAAGTTTGGCCAATCTGGGAAATCGACTGGCGTTTAGTTTCCACCAGTCCACGGGGCTCATTTCTAGGCCAGTGGGACTGTCGCTAAGAAAGTTTTTGACTTCTGTTTCACAACTGGTGAGGGCTGATGAAAAGTAGTTTTCGCCGAGTATGAGTGCCATCGCCGTGGCTGCGCTGTCTTTGGCACTTTGTGCTGGGGCCGCGGGCGCCTCCTCTTGCCTGTGTTCTACACTTTGCGTAACGGCTTCTGTTACATTTGGTACATTGTACGGAACATTTGCTGCAAGGCTACAGAGTTTTGCATTTGCCAGCGCTCTTTTTTCTGGAGATAAGAACCCGAGATGCTTATGGCGCGGGTCCAACATGCACGCAGTCATCGCTGGGGATGACAACATCTCTGGCTCATCGACCTGCGCACACGTATTTTAGACTTTACTACATGCAAACTTTAACTTAGTGAAATTATCAATAATCATCTGGTACCTACCTTCATTCTTTCAGACAGGGAGTTTCGGACTTTAGTTTTAAACTCCACCAGAACCCTGTGCGCGTCGCCTTCGCTTTGTAGGTGTGCATTTATTAGTCCAAAGGTGATTGGATAGGTGTTTGAGATGGACACTTCCCTTTCTGCTGACATAACTGTAGTTGCACACTTGAGCGCTTTTAGAGTTGGCACAACATCTTCAATAAGCTGCCAGTGTGCGTCCTTTAACTCCAAAATCCGTGCATCTTGAGCTTTCGTTACAGTGCGATCTGACAGCACCGCAGTAACTGCCCACCGCTGTTCTAATAGGCGCTCAACCATGTCACAGACGCTGTTCCACCTGGTTTTACAGGACTGTATTAGTTTGTGGGGTGGCAGTTTCATTTGTTGTTGTTTTGTTTCAAGCGCTTTTGTTGCCACTGAGCTGTGGTTGAAATGGCTCACAAGCTTTGCAGCAGCGGAGATGACGCGGTTCAAAAAAAGAGAAAATCCGTCATTTATAGCTAGCTGAAGCGTATGCGCAAAGCATGACACAGAATGCCAATCAACGCCTCTGTTAGCAGCCACAATGTTTTTTGCGTTGTCATGCACACAGGCAATCACTCGTCCCGTAAGAGCCCACTTTTCCACGGACTCCCTTAACTTCTCTGCTAGGTTATCAGCTGTATGGCGAACGGGCAGGGCTTCGGTTAAAAGGACGAATGATTTTAAAACCCAATCTTCGTCAATGTAATGGCTCGTAATAGTTATGTAACTTTCCGTGTTTAGAGCAGTCCAGCAATCCGTAGTGATGGCAACTACATCAGGTGACTGTAGATCTTCTTTGAGCGAATCTCTTTTTGCCTCATAACGTTTTTCAATGCGGCGTGTGATTGCCGAACGCGAGGGAATGCTGTAGCGGGGTTGAACAATATTCATCAGTTCTTTAAAGCCTTCGCCCTCCACCATACTAATTGGCATCATGTCCTTTTCAATCATTCTGCAAATCCCCTGTGTTATGGATTCGGCTTTAGCACCACTGCACATGTTTTGCGCTAGCATCGTGGGGATGGTAGGCTGGGCGAAGGTACTCGCAGGCTCCGCGGCCGCCTCTCTAATGATGCCCGGGTGTTGGCTGTTGAGATGGTACAACAACGAGGTTGTACTTGAAGTATATCTAAGCACTGCATTGCAATACTTGCATTTTGCCCCGTCGTTCTCGATTTTAAAGTGCTCCCACGCTGTGCTTTTCTTTGCCCGCTTCATATTCGAAAACTCAACTGGTCATGACATGACTTCTTCTTGTGAACATTACAAATGTCTGGGAGCGCTCTGGCGGTCTCTGGTGGTGCAAAAATGTATTACAACTAAATTCAATGTACGCCATTGACGCCCCATTTAACCGAGCAAAATGTTTCACTCGGTTA
Source organism: Scardinius erythrophthalmus (assembly GCF_964197995.2). Taxonomy (NCBI): domain Eukaryota; kingdom Metazoa; phylum Chordata; class Actinopteri; order Cypriniformes; family Leuciscidae; genus Scardinius; species Scardinius erythrophthalmus. Next base: position 16,240,628 of record NC_138221.1, read on the forward strand.
CGCAATTTTTAACGGTTAATCGGTTAATCGGTTAACCATGGACACCCCTAGCCCAGATGTTTGGAAGCCATATTTGGGCCTGTCAGTACAGGGCCACTAAGAGTAAGCTGATCCCGTACTGCTGAACCCTCTTGTACTCTAGAACCCCCGGGGGCAGAACAATCGGGGAAAGTATACACAGACATGGCCTCAACCATGTCTGTATCATGATGTCCAAACCCAGCAGAGCTGGAAGAGCATGGGAGAGGTGGCGCAGAAGGTGGCCGTCCACATGAAGGGGAAACAGGAGCACCTCTGACAAACCGACCTCCATCCCAGCTAAAGCCAACTTGGGGTGGAGTTCGAAAACCCCGGGCTGCAGCCCCTGCCTCGATAGGATGACTGCCCCCTCTTTGATCAGAGAGACCACCGACATAGTGTCTGTCAAAGATAGGACCTAATGGTCTCTCTGAAGTTTCCTCAGACCCTGTGTTTCCAACACAGGTACTAGGAGCAGGAACCATAACTTCCTCCCCATGATCAGAAAACGAGGGCATGTGCGCGTAACTCTGGTCATGCGGAGTGGGTTCCCTCTCGGGGAAAACCCATTGGTCCTGAGCCACTACTACAGGGCCCCCATGTACAGCAGGCCAAAGAATAGTATGTTGAACACTGTTGCCAGCGAGCCTGCTCTTTGATAAGGTCACGTAGTGGTGGCCTGGCCTAGCTTGATATACATGACTATGGTGAGGAAGATGAGTGTCTGAGCTGGAGACAATTGTGCCTGCATCATGACTATAACCTACACCGCCCCCAGGAATCGGTTTCTCTGAAGAGGCACTGGTGATTTTTCCTAGACTCTGAGCCATATTCCCGAGCACCTCACGAGACTCGGAACAACACCTCGGTGTTGAACCGTCTGCTCTAGTAGTCAATGGACAGGAATGAGGATGCCCTGAAGACTCCATGGAGCTAGGACAGTGACCATGCATTCCGAGGAGGTGCGGGGATACAATACTAGGCCGAATGGAAGAATCCGGAACTGATGTGCTTTTCCCCCAAAAGCAGATCTCGTAAACTTCCCGTGATGGGGTTAGAAGGGAATGAGGAGTTAAGGACCTTGTGGATCTATCACGACAGACCAGTCCTCGGAGCTGGTCTGACTGACAGTCGGAATCTTGAATCTGAACCCCCTCGGAGGTTGATCCATTACCCTGAGATCCGAAACAAGGCCTTACTCCCCTTCCCTCACAGGAACTATGAAGTACCGGCTGTAGAACCCGGGCTCCCGAAACCGAGGAAGAGCCCACCCTGAGGTTTCCTTTGTTAAGAGAGACTAGACTTCCTGTTCCAAGAACCAACCCTGCTCGGAGCTGGCAGACATGTGAACCACCCTTAGTAGATAATATTTTTATATTAGCTCCACTGTAAGCAGGACCCTCCAGGCTACATTTTGAAGACCCCTCGGGGTGTCTAAATATGCTATTATGGGGACCAGTCCCTCGAGACTGGCCTTGGCTAAACATATTCAATGGTTTCGGTGACCTGAAGCAGCTAACTGGCAGGAACTAACCGAAATATGCTCTCTACAGACCTCCTGAGAGGCAGCGAACTCGACAGGGCCGCAATGTTTCCGGGCAGATACTGCGATTTGTGTTCGCTGGAAGCTGATGTGTCCCGAAGCGCCATCGGCGGCGGGAAGTAAACATCGATTTCCTAAGGGCTGTATAAGGGGGCGAGACTCCTGTACTCGCCCTCCTGGGGGAACGGCCATAAGAGTCTGCGTGTTACGACAAGACCTCTTAGTTGAAGCCCTCTTAGCCTGAGAGACAGTCCTCAGACCTGTCCTCGATATACAGGGCTTTATACGAGAATGTCTCTTCTGGCCCCAAGCCTTATACGGGGGGGCACGAGAGGAAACCTTCTCCAAATATGAGGAACTGGCGGCTGTCCCATTAGGCTGCCCCCTGGCAGCAACCCCATGAGACCTAGATTGACAACTGGGGATAGCTGATTGTCGCTCTGCCTCCTGAAACCTTTCGACAACGGTTCTTGCCGCGTCGCCAAAGAGACCAGAAGGTGAAAGGGGGGCATCGAGAAGGAAAGCCCTGTCTTTCTCCTCGATCCCCAAGCGATTAAGCCATAAATGTCTCTCTGTGACGACTATTGCTGCCATAGAACGGCCAATAGCACGAGCCGTCTCCTTAATAATACGGAGAGATAAGTCAGCTACTCTACGAAATTCAGTAACACCGTTGAGTGAGACCTCCCAGTTATCATCCACCTCTTTGAGGAGGTCAGCCTGGTATGCCTGTAATAACCCCATCGTGTGTAGGCATGCACCGGCTCGACCCACCGCCATATAAGCTTTCCCTAACAAATTCGATGTACGAGATTTGGAGGGAAGTGTCTGAGCTATCAAGGGTGACGCAAAGTCGGGGAGAAAATATTTCACAAAATATTCCTCAACCCGAGGCATCACCCCATAACCATTCTCATTAGATTCCCCAATAGATGAGTAAATATATACATGGGGGGAAAATAATTGAGATGAACATGGATTTTCCCACGATCTAGATACCTCAGTATGAAGATCAGTGAAAAAGGGAAGGCTCTGACACAAAGATTGTGACTGGGTCTGCAGGAAGCGCTCATCCATTTTATTTTTCTTAGTCGCTTCCTGCTCATTATATGGCCATTCAACATTTAATTTAACCACTGCCCTGGTCACAACCTCCAGCAATTCCTCAATAACGGGAATATGGGGTGGCGAATCCCCATATCTATGTGATTCAGTGTTGATAATATCTAACCCCTCGGAGCCAGATAAATCAAACGCTGTGTCTTTAACACGGTCGGAAGAAGCCGCAGCGCGGGCTTCCGAACCGTGCGCGAGACCAGTGGAGCTGGTTAATAAACACTGAGAAAGGGTCGCAACCGTCTCAGTGTTATCTGCCAGCTCCACGTGCGAATCCCATGCATACAAGCGGCGCGCTGCCTCAACAGACGCGGGACCTGATGCACTGGAAACGCGAGCCTGATCTGATTGATCGAACAAGCTCAACCGGGAGCGGAGCTCTCTCATAGATAGCTGAAAACAGTTTGCACAGACAGAACAAGACAAACAACACCAAATAAGACAATACAGTCACACAGAACGCTTGCTGAAGACAGAAAGCTGATTCGGCTATGTTCCGTTGTCCTTTTATAGCTTCCGGATCACCGTCACATGCAACGTCACGAGTGACGAGCACCAATCAAGATTGGAATAGTTCCATTACAGACTTCAGACGCGTCATGCCGAGGGCATTCCCCAAAGTATCGAGTATCGATGCAGCGGGAGTTCCCTTTACGAAAGGGAACTAATCAGAAAGAAATCACTGGAAACAGCGTGAACGCAAAACAAGAGCGACCGTTTGCTGGCATTTTTGTTGTTTAATTGAATATTTAAAACCCAAGAATAGATGTTTTACCACAGGTTTACAATAAAAAGCGATACATTGATCATAATGAATTAATTTGTGTCAAAATTGCACATTGGTCACACAGAAATAAAGTGGTTTACCATGTAATAGCAATTTTTATCTCACTGGGAAAAACAGTATCAACAGGTGTAAGAAACATTCAACAGGCAAAATTGTAATAAAGAGAAAAGGCTTTATTCTCTGAGGATTCTCAGAGAATTCTCAGAGAAAATCCTGAAGACATAATAAAATTGAGACATTTTATACAGGTCCCCAGCATCTTGACCACACCCTTCTGTTTAGTGGAATTTTACAGAAAAGATACCTTCTATCTTCAACTGGTTTGGACTGGTTTCTTATCCCCCCTTGAGCAGACTACACTGTCCTTTGATTCTTGATAGTTCAAAAGGCCTTCATTTATGACCTAAATTGCCTCCTACTTCCCCTAAGGGGAGGGCATGGGACCCCATGTTTATGGTTAAACGACCCCTGTATTCTCCTGGCCGGGTCCTTTCTCGTGACCAGGTGCAAGTGTTTTATTACCCTGTCTTCCTGTCCCCTCTTCAGCTGTTAGAAAACCCTCACAGAAGTGTATGGTCAGATACTTTTACACATAGTCAAATGAAATCAACAAGTTTAAATGAATGAACACAAAATCAATGAATTTTTCATTAACAACCATTTATGACGTTTGTGAACGTTCACAAAAGAAAGAGGACACACAATTATTCAGTCGCGTCTGTTTCTGTTTATTTGGTAGCCTAGAGCAGCGATTCCCAAACTGTGGTCCGCGGACCACTAGTGGTCCGTGAGGGTACTGCAGGTGGTCCGTGGAAAGGCAAAATAAAATATAAAATAATATATTTTTTTACCTTCATTTTACCAGGAAATTCTAGGGCCCTATGATTTCCGTGATGCGGAAAACGCGGACGGAGGTAACTAGCTCGTCATGGGGCCATTCACATGTCGTGTCTTTTGCGCGCTCAAGTTCGTTATTTCAAATGTAGGCGCGCGGCAAGCGCGCTCATAATTGAAGCGACGCGCTCATTTTTTCCAGGTGCAGCGAGATGAAAACGAACTTTTCAGAATGCCGCAAGCGCACCGCATTTCATGAGACAAGAAACAATATATCAACTTTACCCTTTCCGTAACAACATTGAAAGCTCAGTCAACATAAAGGATGGGGGTACACCACAAACACTACGGGTGTTTTTCTCTTCTCCGTAAATAAATTTTTTAGCAGAGCGTTTTTCGGTGGTGGAAATCTATTAGCTACTAAAACTTCTTTGTCGTTGTGGAGAGCGCAGTGGTTGCATAGCAACGACAGACGCCACAGGAAAATCGGACCGAATTTTCCTATTAATAATAAAAGATAAGCTAATATGCATTTGTAAATGTCAGTATCATTGTAAATGTTTATCTTTTTTGACACATTCTTTTTATAAAAATGATTTAAAGGTTTAAATATGCAAGGTTTATCTTTTTATAAAACATTCTTTGTGAAAAATGATTTAAAAGCTAATTTAATCTTTAATTTAATACTCATCAATCCTACCTTGTAACTGTTATTTTTGGCCAGAGATTTGTTGAAGGTTTGGCTGAATTTTGAAGAATTTGAATGTGTTTGCTGAATATATTAACAGTTTAAATAAAAAAAGCTGAATTGTGAGTTTGTGTAAGTACATTTTTAAAGGTCAATACTGCTTAGAAGTGAAAAGAAAACAAGAAATATCCGAAAAATCCAAAAGGGTTAAAAAAAAAAACCGGAATTTGAAAAAAAACAACGGAATTTGAGAAAAAATAAAACGGATTTCACAGGGCCCTAAAATTCCCATAAAAAAGTAAAAAGAATATGTAGGCCTATATTGATATAAATTTTAAATTAAATTGTCCTGTTATTGTGTGATTACTAAAATAGGCTAGTGGCGCTCGGCCGTGACATTCAAGTTCAGTGCCGTACAAAATGGATCGGTGGATAGCAACAGGTTCTCTGAAAAGAAAAGAGGCAGAGGTTACCAATAATGAACAGATTGACATTGAGTCGGAGTCATCTTCGAGCCAGATTCCTCATAAAAAAACAAAGAAAAGGAGGGTGAAGAGAAAATACTATGAAAGCTACTTAGCATTAGGTTTCAGCTATACCGGCCCCGAAGACGAGCCGTTGCCCGTTTGCGTTTGTTGCTACGAGGCACTGGCTAACGAGAGCATGAAACCATCAAATCTTCGCCGGCATCTGGAAACCAAGCATGGGGAATTTAAGTCCAAGCCAGTCGAATTTTTCAAAAGCAAGCTCCAGGAATACCGTACAAGCAAAAAAGTAATAGAATCGACATCTGCAGGTGGGGCTACTGCTAAAGCAGTGGAAGTCTCGTACCGGGTGTCCCGAATCATAGTGAAAAAAGGGATGCCACATACACTCGGGGAGGAGGTGGTGCTACCAGCAATTAAAGAGACTGTGGGTATCATGCTGGGTGACAAAGCACGAAAGCAAATGGACTTAATTCCTTTATCAGACAACACTGTGCAGCGCAGAATCGAGGAGATGGCCAGCAATGTGAACGACCAGCTAATATCGCGTATCAAAGCCAGTCGATATTTTGCTCTTCAGCTGGACGAATCCACGGACATAGCGAACTTCGCCAACCTGCTCACCTACGTAAGGTATGAATACAACGGAGAAATAGAGGAGGAATTTCTCTTTTGTAAACCTTTGCAGACACGTACAACCGCAGAGGCCCTTTTTGACATGTTGAACAGTTTCATCACAGAACATGAGATTGATTGGTCAAGATGCGTGGGAATAAGCACAGACGGGGCAGCCGCCATGGTAGGCCAACACAGTGGCCTTGTTAAACGTGTGCAAGCAGTTGCTCCGCAAGCGAAATCTATCCACTGCTGCATCCACAGAGAGGCTCTCGCAGCCAAAAGAATGCCACCTGATCTCAAAACTGTTCTGGATGAAGCAGTAAAAACTGTCAATTTTATCAAGGCCCGTCCACTGAATTCAAGACTGTTTTCAGTTTTATGTGACGAGATGGGCAGTGAGCACCGACAGTTGCTGCTCCATACCGAGGTCCGGTGGCTGTCAAGAGGGAAGGTGCTTGCACGGCTTTATGAGTTGCGAGATGAGGTGAGACTGTTTCTACTTGACACCAAGTTCGACCTTTCTGGTCGATTCAATGATGCAGACTGGCTTGCCAAGTTGGCATATCTGTCGGACATTTTTGAGCACTTGAATGGACTAAATAGGAGCCTACAGGGGAAGTCGGTTACTCTTTTTCATACGCAAGACAAATGTGAAGCCGTAATTAAGAAGATGGGGATGTGGGAAAGGCGTGTGAAGGAGGCAAACTATGACTCATTTCCAAATCTTTCTGATTTTTTAGACAGCTCAGACACTCACCTTTCAAGTGCTGTGCAAGATGATATCAGACAACACCTGCACCTGCTGAAAACTCAGCTACGGATTTATTTCCCAATCCCCGACACAACAGCGAATTGGATAAGAAATCCGTTTGCCACCCTGGATGACTACATCCTGACAAACCTCACCTCCAGAGAGCAAGACAGCTTGGCCGAAATGTCCTGTGACAGTGCTTTAAAAATGGACTTTTCTGAGAAATGCCTGCCTGCTTTTTGGCTGAAAGTTGCCACAGAATACCCCGAGCTGTCCGACAAAGCCATGAAGTGGCTTGTGCCTTTTCCAACAACTTATCTCTGTGAATCAGGATTTTCATCCCTGGTCATGTTGAAGACAAAATATCGGAACAGACTTAATATTGAACCAGACCTCAGATTGAGGCTGTCATCACTGGAACCTGACATCCAGAAATTAACGTCTGCAAAGCAACATCATCCATCTCATTAGGTGAGCATTTATTTAGTTGTTAGCTTGTTTTTAATATAGGCCTATATTAGACAGACGATAAAAAGAGGAAGGGAAAGATGTGGAGGGGGGCAAAGGGAGATATTAAGTTCATATCGGGCTGGCAACTCCAATGGCTTTTCCTTTTGACAACTTTTTTTTATTTTTATATATTTTATTTTATTGATGGATATTTCATGTGTTGCTGTCTTTTGTTTAATTCATTTTTTAATTGTTCGAAATAAAGAATTTGTTCGTTCGTTCGTTCGTTCGTTCGTTCATTCATTTTTAACCTGGAGTAGGCCTACTGTGTTTTCATTAAATATGTTCTCATAATCACATCACACGCATAGCCTTTATAGGCAATTTATATGAAACGAAATGTTTATAAATGGAATGAATAAGGCCTGTTATTATTTTAATTTCCAGTTAGTTTCTTGATCTCACGTTTCTGAAATGTTTTGCGGATGTGCTGTTAAGTGAACTTGTAAAACTCTGAAGATCAATAATCCCCTAAAATCACCAAAGGTTTTGACATGTTGACTATATATCCAAGTGTTCTTATTACTGTATAGATTTCATACTACTCCATTGCTATGGAAATAAGCCCGTTGTTCAAATGAATCATGCCCTCGGGCGCTTGAGTAAATAAATAAATTAAATATGTGGCAGCCGTTTTGTGCAGTAAACTTTCTTTTAACAAACCTGTTGTAGGCTACTGATGTGATGACCAGTTATAGTTGTAGTGCTAGTAAGCCTATTTAGAGGTGCAGATTAATTCAGGTAGGACTGTGTGTAGACATATTTTATGTGTATTATGAGGTGGTCCGCGAAAATTCTTGATTACAAATAGTGGTCCACACACACAAAAAGTTTGAAAACCCCTGGCCTAGAGGACATTTAGAAAGAATCATTTCTACAAATATGCCACCAGAAATTTGACCTGAGGAGCTTTAGCACTCTCTCCCAGAAGGATACAGTTATATTTAAAAGAGGATAGTCCAGTATAAAGAGATAAAATAAACAAAGGATTAATATAACTTATATGATTTGTCTGATTTCTTCAAGCGTTCATATTTACCATGTTTACTATGGTAATGGTTAGCGCGCATAGTTTTTTGCATCGGGTATAAATATTCCAACCTTATACGGTGATCAGAATCCACATTGGATCACAAACAGAAGGCGTTATGTTAGCTGACAGAATTATCTGGCGCAAAACCAGGCATGCGCAGAAAGACGTACACTCAAAGTAATCGGATCAGCTCGTTTACATGGTGTAATCTGTCGTTTGATCGGTTCGTGAAAAGGTTTATTCCACCCCCTTCAATCCGACTGAAATTTCAATCGGTTTGAGCATTTTTATTCCGATTGAGGTGTTGACATGGAGCATTTTCATTCTGATTGGACTTTTAAACTGGTTATAATCGGAATACAATGCTACATGTAAACGGGGCTAGTGATCTTGACTTTGAGCTTCACTTTTCATTTCACGTTTGTCTCTCATTTGAAATCTCACTTGATTTAATGTTTCTTTTAGACCTGATGGACGTGAACGAGAAAGGAAAAACAGAAGCCTAAAAAACTCTTTACATGTAAATCAAGTCTCAAGATTCACATGACGATCCACAGCAGAGAGAAACTTTACACATGTGATCAATGCGGGAAGAGTTTCACTCGGGCCTTCGTTCGGAAATCACTTCTGCCTTCTCATTCAGAAGAAGAGCACCAGAAAAATTACACTGGAAAAAATCTTTCATGTTCAGGAGCTGAAGAAGAGGCCGTAACAACTTTTAACAGAGACATGAATCTGATATTAATTTGAACTCATTCATTGTTTTTCAGAGATCAGTCTCAGATTAGTCTCAGTCTCAGATCAGATCGGATTAGTTTTAATTTTTATTATTTTTTTGTTCTTCAAGTTATGATTGATTAAACTCATTATAATTTTATCAACAGCTTGTTGTTATTGTCCAATTTTATTGTCTGCTGATTCTTCTTGCTTCAGGAATAATTACATCATTTTCAGTTCTGAAAGCCAAGTATTACGTTTGCTTCTGGGGCTTCCCAGCAAACAGAACGTTCCCCTAACGCTGGTATTTGGTTCCTGTTTGGCTATTGTTGTCACGGAACACTAAACGAGAGACGAGGATTCAAGTGCAGAGGAGATTTAATAAACAAACACAGACGAAGTACAAAAACTCAGAACTCAGGTATCCAACAGACAGGAACATCAAGGACAGGTAACTCGGACAACGAACCAGCACAAGACTACAAACACAAGGAGGCTAAATAGGGGAACAAACAAAGGAGGGTAACGAGACAGACAGGTGGGACAAATTAACCAATAATCACATAACAAGATGGGAGGGGCTAGACAATAGACAGGAGAGCACATGGCACAAAACAACAAACACCCATGTGCAGCACAAGACAGGACAGACATGTGACATTACCCCCTCCTTAAGGAGCGGCTACCAGACGCTCCACAAGACCCGGACGGGACGGGAGGGACAGACCAGGGCGGGACGGGAGGGACAGACCAGGGCGGGACGGGAGGGACAGACCAGGGCGGGACGGGAGGGACAGACCAGGGCGGGACAAGGGGAATGGACAGTTCAGAAATCCAGGGAAGCCCACAAAGTTCGGGAGTCCAGGGCGGGACACAAAGTTCGGGAGTCCAGGGCGGAGACGACCCCTCGGGCG